>NC_056735.1:218365994-218665994 GCF_019279795.1 Protopterus annectens
AGTAGGGCATGCTGTGGCTTCATTTTAAGCACAAGCACTTTATAAAATATCTTTTCAACACACGTCTGTACAAACCTAGTTTGATATATACATGACATACAGTTCTAATACATTTGTAACTCAAGCATCTTATATGAATCATGTTGAAATTCACAAATAATATATAATTATTTACAGCATTCCAGATAGCAAGGGTGACAGTATCTCCTTTCCTCACACTGTGTCTACCCTCAAAGACTCAAGATAGTGACCCTTGGGAAATGCTGCTTGAGAGGGAGGAGCTATATTACCCATTCCCTGTTTTGAGAGCCCATCTGCCTCTGCATTGCTGACCCCATTACAGTGTTGCACTGTCATATCATATGCCTGTAACCCTATGCTCCACCATAGTAATTTGGGATTTTGCTGGCTGGCTCCCTGTAGCCATAGATCCCCCTCAGACTCCTCCTGCCTTCTACTGTAAATACTTAGCACAAGGGCCTCCCTGTCATGATAAGGTTTCATCATGTTAACATGGTACAGTTTGTGCCCCTGCCTCCTGCCTAGCAGTTCTACCATGTAGTTAACATCAATAACCTTCCTTATAACCTTGAAGGGTCCATCCCAAGCTGCCTGCAGCTTGTTGTGTCTGACAGGAATGAGAACCATAACCTGCTATCCCACAGCATACTCTCTAGCTTGAGTATTCCTGTCATACCAGACCTTTTTCTGCTGCTGGGCTTCTGCCAGGTTCTCCTGGGCCAAGTCCATGAGTTCCATGAGCCTTGTCTCGACGTTTAGGACATATGCCTCAACAGACTTCTTGTGGGATTCCCACTCACACTCCCACTCATCGCTAATCAGCTCTAGAGGTCCCCTCACCCTATGCCCATAAAGCAACTCAAAGGGTGAAAAACCTGTGGATTCCTGGGGGACCACTCCATAAGCAAACAACACATGGGGCAAATATTTGTCCCACTCCCTCTTAAACTGGTCTGCAAATGCCCATAGCATGGTATTTAGTGTAAAGTTTAATCTCTCCACCAGACCATTAGTCTGGGGATGGTAGGGGGTGGTCTTTAGGGGTTTCATCTCACAGCACTCACACAGACATGCCAGCAGGTCATAGGTTTATAGGTGTGTACCAGGCTAATGGTCCTGGAGCCTTTACAAGCCTAGCTATAGGATTACCCTAGCATTGTGCCACTTGACCTTAGTTCCCAGTGCCTCTGTCGAGTAGAGCCACTGGAGTTATCCCCATGGTGAATTTTCTATTTCCCATCCACTCATCAAGATTTCTCTTGAAAAGGGTTAGTGAGGTGCTCTGCTTGACATGTATGGGAAGTCTACTCCATAGCATGGGCAGTCTCTGAGTTATGAACCTGTCCCTCCAGTGTGATCCGTTGATTGTGATAATGATGCTGAGGTCTCTGAAGCATGTGGTGCGGAGGGATTGGAATTTCTTTAGATGTAGCATTTCTAACAGAGCTGGGTTAGACATGAATTTGTAAGTCAAGCAAAGATTGCCTCTAAGTAGGCAATATGAGACAGAGAATAATTGAAGTTTTTTGAGTCTGTCCATATAGGACAAATTTTTAAGTCCGTCCATATAAGACAAGTGTTTAAGTCCTAGGATCCTCTTTGAGAGGTTCTTTTGTGGCCTCTCCAGTTGTTGCAGGTGTCTTGTGAGGTACTTGCCAAATGCGGCATTGTACTCAATGATTGGCCTAATGAGGGAAGAGTAGAAGGAGACAATGACCTCTTTCTTCCTGGATGCAAAACTCTTAGTAATGAGATGTGACACATAGAAGGACATTCTGACCACCACAGAAATGTGGTGATCAAAAGAGAGGTTGCTGTCAACCTGTATTCCCAGATCTCTTATAACATCTTCTGTGTTCAGTGGACTACTATTGATGTGGTAATTCATGGGAACTGGGTTTTTCCCCAAGGGGATGACGACACATTTTTTGGCATTGAGCTTAAGGCCATGGTTCTGACACCGGTTGTTGGTCTTAGTAAGACCATTCTGTAGGATGTAAACATCACTTGGGGAGGTTAATAATAGCTCCCAACTTGCAATCGTCTGCGAACTTTGTCAGCCAGAGTCCCTTTGTGTTGGCCTGGACTTCAGTGAAGTAGATATCAACTCAGGTCTGATGTGAAATTGGCACCTCTGTCAGTCAGTATTTCTTTTGGTAAACCTACCCTGCTGAAAATCTCTAACAAAGAATTTGCCACCTTTTCTGCCTCAGTGGAGGACAGAGCCACCACCTCATGGTATCCGGTAGCATAATCTACTACTACTAGGATATATTTCTTTCCTATGGAACTTGGGGTACTCAGAGGCCCCACAATATCCATAGTTACCCTCTGAAATGACTCCTTAATCACTAGCACCAAAGGAGTTTTGACCTTTTCTCCTGCCTTGCCTTACCTGCTTACAGGTCCTGCAGTACCCTGTTACATCTATGGAAATCCCAGGCCAATAAATGTTTTGCATAATACGTCTCTTTGTATGCTTTATCTCCATATGACCTGCAAAGAGAATTTCATAGGCTATGGATGGAAGTGCCAGATGGTAGGCTCTGGGTACTACCAACTGCTGTATTTCTCACCCTCTAGCCCTCCATTAGGGGTCCACTCTCTATACAGTAACCTTTTGCCCCAGTATACAGATCCCCTTTTCCTTGAGAATCAGGTTCCTCTCTGGCTACCTTCCTCAAGACCTGTAATGTAGGGTCTGAGAGCTGAGCCTGTCACAACTCTCTCTTTGTAACCCTTCCCATCTCCCCTTCCACAGGAAGTCTAGTATCCTCTGACAGCAGTGCCTCACTGTCAGCCTGGGTACTACTGCTCACCACTACACTTGCAGTCATGCTGTCCATGGGAACTTTAGTACCCACAAGCAGCTGTGGCTCACCTTCACTCTCACTGCTTCAGGGTAGCTCACTTTCTGAAGTAACCACCTCACCATTCTTGGCTTCAAGTGTGCAGCCTGTCTGCCCCCACCAGGCTACCAGACCGACATGCTTGTCTCCAAGCCTGACTGTGTGTAACTGTATGCACACAAAGTGCTGCATTATCAAAATCATTCCCTATCAGGACATCTGCAGGGATATCCTCAAACACACCTACTTGCTTGCTTCCTTTTCCACCCTCCCAGTCAAGGTTAACCCTAGCCAAAGGTATTGGAATGGGGTCCCTTCTTAAAGCTCTGACTGGAGTAGACTGATCAAGCAAGCAATGCTCCTCTTTAACCATATAACAATTGCAGGCTTTACAATGGTTGGGGAAGATACTGTGTCTCTCTTAGCAGTGGCCTGTTTCCCATCTACTAAGATAGGATATAACTTCTTGTGGTAGTTGGGTACCCTTGTTGTCTACAGACAACTTACCAATGGCATTTTGTCATACCCACTTACTGGCTCTTCCACCTTTTGTTACCCACCTTGTCTCCATGGACATCTATATGCTACATGGCCCCACTGGTTACACTTAAAACATTTAAACCTTGATCCTGGCCATGTACCTGGACTGGTGCCTTCCCTGTTACTGGGGGACTCTGTTGGGGTGGTTTAGGCTGCCCACCATGGGTTCTCTTAGATACATGTGCAGCACTGGGTATCCCATTCCTGTGCAGTGATGCCCTGCTTGCTAGGTATAAGTCTCCCTTTTTCCCCAACTCATCTGCAGTAATGCATCCTCTGTCTGCCACCCAGATTCTCATGTCCTCAGGAAAAGTGCTAAAGGCTTGTTCCCTCACCAAAATGTCTGCCAGTCCTTAAAAAGTGGTGACCTGACACCTACTCACTCATCTATGAAAATAAGTGCTTAACTCAGCAATATATCCACACACACTTTCATCTGTCTTGCATCTATGCCCACAAAACTTTTTTCTATAAGCTTCGGGTGTTAAATTAAAACACTCTAATAAACATTTTTAACAGTATTATAATTTAAGCAATTAGCATCAGACAATTTAGAAACAGCAGTTACAGCTTTACCATGGAGTAAGGGGGTCAGGAACCGTACACAGGGTCCCTGGCCAACATTATACTGTTTACAAATCCATTCAAACATCTGAATAAAACTATAAAAATGATCACCCTCTGTAAATTGTGGAAGAAATGTACTGACCTTTATTGCTTCTGGGTTTTGGTTACTCCCTTCCTCATTACCTCCATGACCCTGCTGAAGAGTCAGTCTTTCCTTTTCATATTGCCTCTGACTTTCGTTTTCTTCATCTTCTAGACATCTAAGTCTCTCTGCTGATTCTAATGTCATTTGTTTCTGTTTCTCTTTTTCTTTAGCCTCCAAATGCCATAGTCTCTCTTCTGATTCAGTTTCCAAATGTTTGGCCTCCAGTTCAAGTATCTTTAACTCCGGATGGATTTTTAAGTCCTCTGAGGCAAGGGTGAACTGTCCATTTTCTGAGAGTTGTACATCCACAAGGCCAGTCTGGTTGTCCTCCTGGCTGATGGTCTGTGATGCATCTGTGACTAAGGCTGAAATCATTTCTGCTTTAGTCAGGTCGGCATGCACCAGTCCCTTGTCTTGGCACATCTCAGCCAAATGGCTCCTTGTCAGCTTGCCATACTCCTCTGTTGACATTCTTGTCTGCTCTCTCTGACAAACTAAGTTAACACAAAATAAATAAAACTATTGTGATATGAAACTCTGAATGTGCACTGTGCGGCTACCTGAGACTGCAAACACCTTCTTTAGTGACCACTTTTTACAGGCTACAGGAGTTCAATATCCACACCACTGAATCACAGTGTGTGATGTGGTGATCCCACCACTGCCAACCAATAAATGTGATGACCCATCACTGAACCAGTAATCTGAGAACCTCAATCTTCACCACTGGGCTGGATTCACCCTCTTTCTCCACATCCCCAATAAGACCCCCCGCTGGCACAGCTATAGGGTTGAGATCTCAGCTGGGTTGTCAAGCCAAGACCTCCAGCACCCTCTCTGTCCAACCAGTGCTTTGTGTCCCTGCCCAAGTAGCTGACATACACACTCTTTGAGGTTTGATTTACACACACACACACACACACACACACACACACACACACACACACACACCTGTGAAAAGCTGGCACAGGTTTACTAGTTATGCCCCCTTTTGCCCAGACTATAAGGTAGTTATCACTGCCAATAGCTAACTCCTTATCAGTTACTTTAAGGCCCTTAACAAAGGGTGTCCAATCTTACTGTGTAATATTAATATTAATACAAATGGTAGATTGACCAAGAGCAAGGCTATTAGGAGTGGCCCACAGTGTCACCAAATAAATATGCAAGTACTCTCAAAACTTAAATATGTCTCACAAAGATCAGCCACAATGAAAGGTTTAAATATATTTAATAATAATAATAATAATAATAATAATAATAATAATAATAATGATAATAATAATAATAATAATAATAAAAGAACAAGAAAATACTCAATATATATTTCCAGTGGCATCAGAGTTCAAAACCACAAGGAAAATTTAAAACAACATTGCAGGACAGTCTCAAATAAATAAAGAAAAACATCTAAACTATCTTCACCATATTTTGGACTGAATCTAAGAGAATTACTATACCCTAGTTAAGTTACTTAAGAACAAGGCAGATGTGGTGAATGGATCTTCTAGTTGTTGTCAGGTCCAAGACAGAATACAGAATGCTGTCCCTCTAAAAGACTTTTTAAATGAATCTTAAATATTACTGCTGAGATAGCTTGCAGAATGACATCATTTCTTATCATCTGACTCTTTCCCAGGTGAACCCCCCACTGCTGGAGGCTAGCAGTATTTAGCATCTACCTGTGAAAATACACAGACAGCAGATCTTTGACAGATGCTGGAAGTCATAAAACAATTGTAGTAATTAGTTCACTTTGAAGACAATACAGAAAGTTCCCTCGTATAGACATTCTGTCTCTAGCTGCCATAAAATAATTTCATTTCAGCTATTTTTCTGAAGTTTTGCTGGACTGAAGTTAACTGAGTCTATATTACTGGATCAAAAGCTGAAAACCGCGAATACCATTTGGGTGACACCAAATGTTTGGAAATGTGAAATGTCACAAGCGTAAACTGAAATCACCATAGGGAATATTTTCCCTTTACCTCAATGTAGTGCGATCTCGGAGTTTGAATATTTAAGTAGCGGGGGTTGTGGGGGTTCAGCCCCCCACACGGGGGGTGCAGGGGGACTTGCCCCCCTGCCCAGAGCATTTAGGTAAGTTGTTTTTCTTTTTTCTTAATGTTTTATTATATGTTCAATGTTTTAAACATTGCTCATATGGTGTCGATCATATGAGAGTCGATGTTTAAAACTTTCGGACATATAATATAGACCCAGTTAACCTCCTGTTTTCCGGTTTCCACTGTTAAGATATATATATTTAAACAGTTACAATAGTGCATGTACATTCCTGTTCTGTTCCAGTAGGCATGCTGTGGTTACATTTTAAGCACAAGCACTTTATAAAATATATTTTTAACACATCTGTACAAACCTAGTTTGATATATACATGACATACAGTTCTAATACATTTGTGACACAAGCATCTTATATGAATACATGCTGATATTCACAAATGACATATAATTTACAAAATTCCAGACAGCTGGGCTGGCAGTATCTCCTTTCATTACAGTCCCCATACTAAGAGCTGAGCATACTGCATTCAGTTTAAGATGCACTTGCCCAAGCTTATGTTTTTTCTTCTTCCAATTTGCACACACTATTTCCATCAATATTATGACAAACTCTGTTAGAATTAGGATGGTTATTTATGAAATTTAAAACTTGGGCACACCGAGTTTACACAATGCAGTTCACCGTGGAGAGTATATTTTTTCATGGAATAAACGGTGTGGTCTCACTGTCATCTGTTTTATTATACACTACATTCATGTAACAAAACTGCAGGACCGGATACTCACATTTTTATTGCACTTTAAACCCAGCACACTGATTAGCAGCCAGATACACAGCAATGCTGTAAGTACTTCAGTAAGGAGTAAACAGCACCACTCACAATAAAGATGCAAGCTATCTATGTATGTGCCACTGTTCCAGTCACAGTCATTGAATGTGAACTTTTTGTTTAGATTAAAGCCTTTTTTTATAATATACATTACTTTCCACATTGAAAATAGAAGAATATGTATTGCTTCTTACTGCTATGTATAATTTAGATAAGAAGAAACAATGACAAGGGCAAAAGTGCTAATCACTTATTTTAACTTAATAAACAGTGGTTTAAGCAAGCAATTAGACAGTATGATGACCCAGAAGGTAAAACAATAAAGCATAGAACCAAAGCTGTCACAGGAAACAGAAGTTTAATCCACAAGCCACAAACAGTTCACATAAATGCCTCCAAATACACAGTACGTTTTCGTTTCTCCTACTTCATCAGATCTGATGAAGTAGGAGAAACGAAAACGTACTGTGTATTTGGAGGCGTTTATGTGAACTGTTTGTGGCTTGTGGATTAAACTTCTGTTTCCTGTGACAGCTTCAGTTCTATGCTTTATTGTTTTACCTTCTGGGTCATCATACTGTCTAATTTCAAGGTTGTTTATCGTGTTGGTGACCAGGTTACCTTATTTATTTAAGCAAGCAATACCTGCTTGAATCCTGGTTTCTTATTTTTAATAAGAATGCCGAGTGATCCTTGGCACTGATCTTACATAAGAAGTTCTGACAAAAGCCTATTTTAGACCCCTCGATAAGCAATTTTCTTCCTTAGAAGATATGCTGCTAGTCTAGATTTTAATACATAAAGCTGTAATGCTAGCGATTGCTAACTCCAGAAATGGACTTTACATAAATATAGTACCAACATGTTTTCATATCCGAATATGCCTTTCATTATGTATAATTGTCCCATAGCTCAGTTTAAAATGTTTAGAATGTGAAAAAGCAGTGGGAGGGGATGTAGTGGAAAAGATGAAAAACAAAACAGGCAATCTGAATGAAGCTATTTTTAAACAATACAAAATACATAAGCAGCTTCTTATCAAGCACAGTAGGCAAATAATGAGGTGAAACCCACATATCACAGAGAGTTTCTTTAACATACGGCATCCGTGTTGGAATAATATAGTCCTAAAAGCATATAATTGATAAGCAGACAATGCATGATTCATTCTTAAATACAGTGTTCTGTACTGGCGTAGGCATCCATATGGACTTGCTTGAGTGGGGTACATTATTTTGCAAGAGTAGCTATTTGGGGGTAGGAAATGAACCAGTGGAAAAATGTGTTTGTGTGTATTCCACAGGATGAGACATTTTCAGAAAATCTGAAGTAGACCTCCTATTTTACTGAATAAACTCTTCTGAAATTCAATCCCCCCCCCTACCCAGGCAGGGCTTATTCAAACACTAAAAGCTCATTTAGCTTGTATGCTTCACTTGAGGTTATGTTATAAGTAGCTGATATATAAAGGTCATGTTTTTAGTGGAGAACAGCTTTTCTTGTCATCATATTACGTTTTGTATCTTACTCCCAGATGATGGGCTAATCACATCAGGCCATTCAGATTATTATTTGTCCAAATTTACACTGCAGAAGGTAATGTATGGCTGGCTCTGAACAGCTTCCCAGGTTGTTACAGCATCACCAGTAAATTATGCCACCTGAAGAAATGTATTGTTTTGGTTTAACAGATGCAGATATGTGATATGATGACACACCCTGCAAGGCTGTATCCAGAAATATACTCCACACCATCAGTGTAGTATGTATGATGTAATGTATCAGGTACCGTACACACTTGGTATTCACCAATAACAATAAAGACAAGTCAAGGAAAGCTGAATGTCAATTGTGTGCACATCATACAGCCATCATTATATGTCCTTTAGGAAGTAAAAACTTTGACTTTAAGTCAAGGTGATAGGAAGCACAGATAAACCCTCTGGTGTTGGTAGTGATATTTCTAATCAGTGATTTGGGGTTTCTTTTGTAATATTAACTTAGTCAATACTATTCCTGTCTATTCGCCTCACTACTGCCTCTAGCAGTCATATATGAGAACATATCCTATAGTTCACATCTCAGAGTAACCACAATGGCCACTGTGACTGCTACATGCATTGTTAATGTAAATTTTAACACTAGACTCTGCAATGTTCTTAAACTGCAAGAAGAAAGTTATATGTTACCTAACACAGCAAATTGCTATTTGAATGGTATCAGACTTTTCTATTTACTACTTTACTTAAAGTAGCAGTTATTATAGGAGCTCAGCACTGTGGGTCCATGGTTCAGATCTCCCCAGGACCTTGAGTTCAAGCCTTGATGCTGTCTTTATGGTGTCTACATGTATTTTCTCCTGTACACCAGTTTCCTCCAAAAAGATGCTAATAGATTGGTTACTCTAAAGTATCCAGCTATATTACTTTTACCCTTGTTCTTGTGGCCCAAGTTGTTCTACAGAACACAAATTTATTCTACGGTCCTACTACACCCAATTAAGACAGAAATTAATCTTCAGGGTTTTTACTATGACTTTGCACTCTTCTCCCACACCCATCTTTCTATATTAATAACATACCATACAGCTAACCACTTATAGGTTCATAAGTACTTATTAGACTTTTGATCTGTGAGGATCTTAAGAAGTCTATCCATACATTCCCATGGTAGTTTCTAGCCAGTATATTTTGCACATGAATAATCCAGAAACAGACCCAATAATAATATGTTGGAACATTTGCATGTTGCCCCATCCATGAGGACAAGGGTACTAACAAGTGGCAAATTTGAAGTTACCCATCCATTCATCCAAATTATGCTTGAATAGAGTAAGAAAAGTAATTGTTTTAGATGTTATGGAAGATGGTTACATAGAAGTGGGATTCTCTGTGAAACATACCTATCCCTTCAACATGTTCTATTTAGTTTTACAAAACTGAGTGATATCCCATGAGCACATGTTCATGATACCATTGTGCATACAAATGTGTAACAGATCTTACAATAGGGTCTGTTGAAGCTCTATACATGAGGCATTGGTTGCCTCTCAGTAGCCTGTATGATTCTGAGAAAAGGGTCAAGACTTTGAGATTGTCTGTGTGTTTTTATTTATTTATTTATTTACTTATTTATTTATTTTTTATGATTTAGGCCCTTGAGAAAGCATTCTTACCATTTCAGTTGTAACAAGTGTTTGGACATGTACATACATATATACTGAAAAGGGCATTGTACTCAAAAGACTTGTCTAATGACTGCCAAGTACAATGGAATGATTACATCCTTAACCTGGGTAAAATGCTTCAGATAAAAGCTTTTCAATGAAAGAGGATGCCTTACAACTGTGGATGCATGTTGACCAAAGAACAGTTCATTGTTGACATAGGTTCCCAAATCACCAACTATGGGATCAGTTGTCAAGGATGCATTGTCTACGTGATAGTTACAAGGGGAATCATGATTGCCAAAACCCATAAATATCTACTTCTTGGCATTTGGTTTTAATCCATAGTCTTGAGACAAGATATTTGATTCAGACAGGACATCTTAGATCTTGGTGTACTCTGAGGAGTTTACAGTGGTACCAGTTTTGAGTCAAATCTGGTCAGCCACACATCCCTAACATTAGCTTTGACCTTTGAGAAGTAAATGCCAAAGAGGAGTAGCCCAAGAATTGAACCCTGAACATGAATTGACTCTTACCCCCTTTCTCAAAATGGCAATATAGTCGACATCTTTCCCCTTTCTTCACACTCTACCTCTTCCCATCATCTTGATCTTCACGATCCTGCCATTTGTATCCTCCTCATCAGCCTCATGCTCTTATGTTAACTTATTTACTTGTTAGCTGGGTTAGGAAAGTGAGTAGTGTTAAGGGGTCAGGAACAGTATCTGATATTTTAGTTGTAGCCTTACAAATTCTGCATTTATTGGAGGAATGACATCTACTATTGGTTTACACATTTCCACAAACATTCAGGCAAGCTGGTATTCATCACAACTCACTCCCATTTTTCTGTATGAATGACTTTAGGTGTAATGATCACATCCTAATCATTGTCCCATCAGAGTAGATTAGCTCCTACTAATCTATACTTTATAAGATGATCCCTTAGTACCCCAAATCTACAATTTATTTTATTCTTTTTGTTAAACTAGTATCTCTAGCTGCCCATAATGGTGGTGTTACAAGGTCTTGCTGAAAGTTGAACCTCATCCCTGACTATGCAGCAACAACTGTTTGGCCACACTCAAGGTAACTCACTCGGTGATATGAATTGCACATATGGTAGATGGAACTTGCTGTACTAAGCCACAGTGTTGTACTGGGTACTGCTGCATTGTCAGACAATATTTCTTAAATCACTGCCTTTTTTTCTTATCTGGTAACCTGCCTGTGTTATTATCCTGGGTCTGATCACAGATCTCTTATCTTCTTTACAAAGCTTCTTATGCAGTGCAGATTCGAATGTCTTGTTGAAGTACAAGTACATCATAACTAATGAGATTCCCTTGGCTATCTAAGCTGTGACAAAGTCATAGAAATGGATAGAACTGGACTTCTAACATCTTTGTTTTGAGAAATCATGGAATTATCTGTCTTCAGTGGCATAGACTTTAAGTTTAACCAAATCATCCCTGCAAAGTTAATTCCAAGTACACACAGATAAAAGACTACATAGACAAAAACCAAACTACCCCTGCAAAGTTAAAAAAGTACAGTTGTGTAAGTTGACCTTACCAGAAAAATGGCCTTAGCTATACGGGTTATATCCTGCCAAGGATATAACAACCAAACGGTTTCCAAAGCTTCAGATCACCTTCCACATGCCCAAACTGTAAAGCTGCTCAAGTTGATGTGACTAAAGGACAAGCTTGGGTGGAAAATCCTTCAGAGCACTCCTACCAGCACAGAGAGGGAGGCTGAGCTCTGAACGGACAAGTACTAGGAATAACAAAAAGTAAAAGTCCGCATCCTGGCATGAAAAACAAACCAAACAACAAGTGGGATGGGGGGAGCAGCTACTGCAGCACTGATCATTTGGACATCTGCGGCCATGGTAAATTCAACTTCCTCAATTGTTCTACATATTGATCACTGCTGCTGTAGCGTTAGTTATATGGGTACATTACCATAGCTAACTATATTTGGAAGGAGAAAGGAAAAGAGTCCAGGAGTCCCTAGAGAATGGTCCTGGCAAACTTGATATACACAAAGAAAAGGAATCCAGCTTATAGTTCTTTGTAAAAGTATGTACAGAGGACCAGGGAGCAGCTTCTAGAATACTCGTAAAATCCAACCCTTTCAAAAAAGCAGTAGAAGGAGCCAAGATTTTTTGTATAGTGGGCTTTGACCCTGCCTGGAATAAATTTGTCGTGGTGAGTATAACAAAACGTAAAAGCCTTAGACAACCATTTTAAAATAGTCTGATTGACACCAGTTGTCCCTTCTTCTTACCTTCACAAGAAATGCATAATTAATCCAATGAACTGAAAGTTTTAGTTCTGTCAAGATAGTACCTGAATTATCTGTAGACATCCAAGGTATGGAATATCCTTTCTCCCTCATTTTATGTTCAGGAAAGAAAACTGGGAGATGGATAGTTTGACTTAAAGTAAACTCAGATACCACTTTAGGCATAATGGAAGGGCTGGTTCTCAAAGAAAGCCTGTCTGTGGAAAATGAGGAAGGGTTGAGTCACCATAAGAGCTTGCAACTCAAATACCCTTTCTCCAGAGGTCAGAGCAATCAATCAAACTCATGTTAAGAACCTCCAGTCTACCAGATTAGCTGGTTCAAATATAGCAAGTTCCTTCTGAATCTTCAGAATTACCCTGGATATTAGTGGAAGGGGTGGAAAGGCATATTGGAACATTCCTGTCCAAAGAAAAGAAAAGTCATCTGTCTTCCAGGCCTTCTGGCATGGAGTCCTGGAACAGAATTTTGACAGTTGATTGTTTATAGAGGAGCTAAAGGGATCTACTTGAGGAACTCCCACAGATGAATCAAATCAAATGGAATAATTTCCATTCTTGAGGGTCTGCTCTGGTCCTGCTCAGTTTGTCTGCCACACAGTTTTGGTCTCATGAAATGAAGGATGCCTATAGAGTGAGCTAACATGGCAAATGGAGTGGTGCCCCCCTTGCTTGTTGATGTTTCACATCACTGTGGTACTATCTGTAACCACTTGAAGAAGTCCTGGGGACCACAGATGGTAAAGAGGATTGAGTGCCTTGATCAGGACAAGTGCTAGCATCTGTTCTTGGTGTCCCACAACCCCTGAATTTTATCTCTCCTGAAACTACTCCCATGCAAAGTCCTGAAGCATCTATGGTGACTAACTGCTTTGGAGCAGGAAGGGAAAAGGGAAGACCTTTATTTAAGGATATTTACTGTCTTGCACAAGTGGGTTCTCTTCTGACAAAACCAAGTACTGGGATATGAAAAGATAAAGGGTGTTGATGCTGGGACTAAAGAGATTTCAGATACCACTCTATCTTTCTCACATGGAGTCTTGCCAGAGTATCATGAGAATCATAGATGACATGAGACCCAAAATCCTGATGAATTCCCTCACAGTGACTGAAGTTTGAGTGGAAAACTTAGAAATAGATGTAAATAAATATCTGCTTTTTTTCCTGTGGAAGAAAAGCTCTTTAAACTGAGATGCCTAGTTGACAAACCAGGAACATAATCCTGTGTGAGGGAGTCAAGAAAGACTTTTTAATGTTCTCTTGAAACCCTAGCTTGTGCAAAAGATCTGTCACCCAAGAGAGAGATTCATGACCTTTTGAAAAGGATTCTTTATAACTAAGCAAGTCATCTAAATACAGAAAGATCTGGATACCCAGTTTACCTGCAATGAGTTATAACTGCAGCTAGACACTTTGTGAATACTTTTGGTTCAGTGGATAGTCCAAAGGGTAAGGTAGAGAACTGATAAAGTGATCCAGATATACAAAACCTTAAGAAATGCCTGATGTCTGAATGAATATGAATGTGATGATGAGCATCTTTTATGTCTAGTGTTACCAGGAAACTTGAAAAAGGAAAAAGAGGCAACAGATTATGAAGTGACATCATTTTGAATCTGGGCACTATTGCAAACAAGTTTAGGAAATTAAGATTCAGAACTGGTCTCCAAGTGTTTTCTTTTTTTGAGACTAGGAACATCCTTGAATAAAACCCTTCCTCACCTGGGAAGGAGGAACTGGTTCTATCATTCCTTGAGAAAGCATATGATAAAACAACAGGATGAAACAAAACAGTCTGATCTGCAGGATGAAGAATGACCCCTCAAGGGAAGAATTTCATCTTGCCACCATCTGTAACCCCGATGAATGATTTTTCATAACTCATTTATCTGAAACAATCTGTTGCCAAAGAAAAAAATGGAGATTCAGACTCTGTGGAAGAGAAAAAGAGCCAGGGTGGGAGAAGGTCACAAGGTCTCTTGCACAGTCATTCAGACTGGTTGGAGTGTCCTTAGTTTTGGAAGGTTTGAGAATTCTTTTTGCCTTGCCACTTCATCTTAAATATCTGCTTACCTAAATTCTTCTGACACTGTTATTCTGTTTTTTGCCAAAGTTAGATGAGTAGAAAAAAAATCCACTGGATAATTTGGAAATGGAGGGCTGAAACACTTTAGAGATTCCCTGGATCAGCTTGCCCCTTTCATCACATTGCCTATGCAGCAGAGAGGCTAAACACTAAACCTCCATACAAGGGAGAATTTAAAATTTCATGTTTAACATATCTGGAAGGTTCTGAGAATTCAGTCAAGCAAAACTCCTTAAAACCGTACCAGTGGCTATAGCCCTAGAAAAGGTATCAACAGAGTCATACACACACTGCAAACAATGAATCCTGTGCAATACAAGAAACTACTTTATTTATAGCAAATCTTTCTTCACAAGAAGGAACTGTAGATAACACATTCCTCATACATAACCAATATGACCGAATAAACTTTCACATCTAAATCTGACAATATAAGATTCTGAAATTCAAAGTTGCAGAAGTATGCACTTTTTCCCATACCTATCAATAATTTTCCCACCCTTATTAGACAGAGTAGGATTGGAATTAACTAAGTGCATAGCAGCAAAGGAGTCAGCTAAGGTTATAGCTGCTGGGTCAGTTTTTGGAACTTTACATGAAAATGTAAAAGACTGAGGAATCTTATACATCATATCTGCCTTTTTAGGAACAGCTGTCTGACTATCAGGAAAATTGCAGGCAGTAAGACACATATCCTCTAACACAGGAAAGACAGGAGGAATGGGTGTAGGATCTGGTAAATCCTTTTGTAACAACTCATAGTATTTTTTGAGAAACTGAGAAACCTCAGTGTTTTCCCACTGAAAACACTGGGACACTCTAGCAATAGTCTCTGAGAAAGAGAACACCACCCCCGACAGGGAGAATCAGAAAGAGACCTCTCCTCTGAGTCTGAATCAGAAATCTGAGGACAAAACCCTGAATCTGTCCGTGCATTTTCCTGTTCAGATTCAGAATCTTGAATTTCCTCAGGAAAGGTAGCATCCCCTATTTTACCTGAAACTACTTTACAAGAAGGATCAATAGCCCGAGTCAAACCCTGAGCCAGTCCCAGTGAACTACTCCTATCCAAAGCAATTTGAGTAGGAGTAGATAAATTCCTGGTCTTCTGTTTCTATTTGATGGGAAAAATGTGGCCAACTGTGTTAATAATTGTAGCTGCTTCTTCCCCAGGGATGGGCATAGCATTTTGACACAACAGGGAAGACCTTCCCTCTTCCTTCTAACAGGACCAACAAGAGTGATTCTTCCTTACACACTGAGGGGACCCCAATAGCTGCAGAGGATGTTGCTACGTACGTGCTACACAAGAGGGCTGTGGGAAAAAGATGAGTGGTCTGAGGTACAACAAATGGCCACAAAAGAGTCACCCACTTGCATCTGAAGCAATTTACTAGACTGCTTTTGAGGCAAAGGCTGTGTGCTTAACTTTTTCATTTTGTAGTTGGAAGAAGGACCAACCATGGGAGTGACAATCTGTTCCATGGTCAAGCTGAAAAGGTGCCTTTATCCTGGGGAAAACCAAGCAATAACGCCAGTAAAACTACCAGCCCACATAAGTTATTATTTTTTTATAAAGTGGGCAACCTGTAAATCAATAAACTGATTGGAGAAAAAAACTTTCTCCAGCAGGGTGTTAATGAACAAGTAATGCCCAGTGGAACATAAGTCCACTACCATGGAGCTTCAACTAGAAAAATAAAACTGGCGCCATTATTTTACACTGGTTAATCAGCAGTTGTTCTGTTTAGTGAGAGTAAAATGTAAAAAAAAGAAAGAGAGAGAGAGAGAAACTGTGTTTGTGTGTGTGTGTGTGTGTGTGTGTGTGTGTGTGTGTGTGTGTGTGTGTGTGTGTGTGTGTGTGTGTGTGTGATTGAGAGAGTTGGAGAGAAAGTGAGAGCATTCGTGTGTCATTGAATGTGTTTATGAATGCAGGGGAGATTGGGTGTATGTATGTATGAGAGACCGAGAGAGAGTAAGAGTGATCTTGTGTATGTGAATGCATGTATGAAAGCAGTGGAGACTGTGTGTGTGTGAGAGACTGAGAAAGAGCGAGACCGATCTTATGTGAGTGAGTATGTGCACAAATGCATAGGAGACTGTGTATATGTATGTGTGTGTGAAAGCAAAAGAGACTGTGTATGAGAGAGAGAGAGAGAGAGAGAGAGAGAGAATAGGCCTCTATGTAAAATTTTTGTGTTTTACTTATTTATTTTTAAGCACTATATTATTTATTTTATGCATTTTTGATGTAAAATGCTTTCTCCAACACCATTAGCATATACTACAACATGTTTAAAACATTAGGCGGAGGAACTATGTTACATTAAAAATATGAAAAAAAGATAATGTAGTACTCAATAAAATATATAAGCAAGTAAAACAACAATTTTACAGTGAGCCCATTCTCTAAGTGGAATAATGCCCTTCAGGGTGTGTGTTGTGTAATGAATGCCCTCCCAGGGGTGTAAAGGCCCTCCGCCTGCGCCACTGGGCCTCATAACACCCCTGGGTAGACATTAATTACACATTAACCCACACCTTGTCAGGTATTATTGCTTGCATATTAAAAAACACAGTAAAAAGCGCTTTCAAACACTATGGAAACCTCACAGCCTTAAAATAAACATAATTCATCCACAGAAAATAGTATATCACTTAGATAACACTACTTTTAAATTGACAGAAACAATGAGTGCTCCATTTAAAAGTACATCACGGTCTTGAGAAAATCCATTAAAACACAACACTCTGAGCTTTAAAATAACTTTCCTGAAGAGCAAAGTAATGAAACCAGTAAAAAATAGGAAAATGGAAGTGCCAACTGTCAATCCTCAAAAGTCTCAGAGGAGTGCACGCTTCAGCAGCAGTAAGGCTCTGAAGGGCTTCATGCATGAGCTTGTCTTTTAGTCAGTTCAGCTCAAGCTGCTTGACAGTTTGGACACATGGAAGGTGCCTTGAAGCTTTGGAAGCTGACTAGCTGTTATATGCTTGGTAGGATATAACCCATATAGCTGAGGCTGCTGCAGTACTGATCAGTATGAAGAATATCACTGCATAGACAATAACAAATCTACCCCTGTAAAGTTAATTCCACATAATCACAGGTAAAAACACTGCACAGACAACAAGAAAGCTACCCCTACAAACTTAATTCCAAGTACTCACAGGTGAAAACACTGCTGAGACAGTAAGTAAATTAACCCTGCAAAGTAAATTCCAAGCACACATAGGTGAAAACACTGCACAGAAAATAACCAAATTACCTCTGTAAAGTTGACTCCGTGTATTCACAGGTAAAAACACTATATAGAAAATAAATGCTTGGCCTCTTCTAAGACCTCACCTACAATAAGCAGTGGCAGAACAA
Organism: Protopterus annectens; assembly: GCF_019279795.1. NCBI lineage: Eukaryota > Metazoa > Chordata > Ceratodontiformes > Protopteridae > Protopterus > Protopterus annectens. Next base: position 218,383,906 of record NC_056735.1, read on the forward strand.
AAGCCAGTCCTGTACTAAAGTTTCAACAAAACATGACACTGCTTAGTCAAATGTCTTGCTGATATACATGACAGCTGTCTAAGCGTATGACATGGTAACCTGTCACATTCCTGTGCCTAATTCTTGTCAGCATACGGACATCATGCCCTGCTCCTTGGTCACAACTTTATCCAATATTCTTACATACTTCCCTATATGATGCTGATATCTAGTCTTGTTGCTTTTTGAAAATAGACGAAGAATAGATCCATTTTCTCAGCTCTATTGCATGCCACTAACCCTTCCTATCTATTTCTAGAAGTTCAGTCTTTGGTTAACATCTCTGACACTCTGCAGAATACTACCAAAACACCTTGTGTTCTTCTGCTTTGAGGACATCTCATCACCAAAGTTGTAAGTGCTATACTATGCATGCCTATTCCTCAGGATTCTTATAATTGGTTCTTTCTGATACATCTGTTGTCTTTCATACTAGTTGTTTTCGATTAATTGCTCTATTCCTTCCTCTACCAGTACCTCAGTCTGTTTTACCTTCTGCTGATATACTCTCCTACCCTTCCTGCACTCCCACAATGCATCATTACAGTTAATCAACCTTTTCCATCCTTCTCCACCGTTCTCTATGGATCTCTCTTTTTTTTACCTGCTGGATAAATTAAATGTATTTCTCTAATGCTCCAAAGCTACTATCATTATTATGTAGCTTGTCATTCAAGTAAGGGATTGTAAATCACTCTGAAATTAATGTGCACACATTTTAAGACTTTGGTGATGTTAGCTTTATTCAGAAACCTGGATGTGTATCATGCAGTTTGATTTTCTGTGCTGCACTACTTACTTTTAAAATAGAGATAATGATGCCATCTGCAGAGAAAGTCATGTCTCATCTCATTCTTCCTAATTTCAAATAATAGATTTTTATGGTGCCAATAGTAATCACAAATGAGTCTTTTTTTTTTTTACTTTTATTTAATATATGGTAGTGTTACAGCCCTTAGTAACAATACTGGAATATAACATAAGCCTGAATAGGTACAGTGTGCTACATATATTTACGTCACAAGAGAAAAAGTCCAGGAAGTTCATAATATATACCAATTTTGAGACATAAAAAGAAAATATCCCTGTGATGATAATGTAATTTTATTGTTACTGCAAACTGAAAAAACTGCCATATATCAACCACCTGTTCTTCATGATGGTACAATGTGCAAACATTTCTGATGCTTAAGTTATTGAATTAAAAAACAAACTAAACAGCATGAATTTGGTAGATACTATGAACCACTGGAAAGGAATACAGAACTCAGACATGAGACAGGCTGTTGGGTGCAATCTGATTTTTAATCTTTAATAAAGCAACTGAAGGGCTAGATTCATAAAACTCCTGTGCTATTCAGCAGTGCTTCAGACATCATATAAAGAGGTACAAAGACATCTCTGATTCATAAAGTCACTTACACAATGAAACAGTGCTGTGCGAGACCCCATTCCTTATCCTGCTCCACTGAGTACCACCTACTTATCATAACCTGAACAGCCCACAAGATAATTATGTACAATTGACCATAGGTTTATATGTTCTTGGGTAAGTACTAGGCTAGCTACACTTTTGTGCCATTTTAAGCCTAGTTAATTTCCCTTTTTATACTCAAAATAACCTATCCCATTTGGTTATAGATTGGACTTACCCACCCATGTTCGATAATTATATATATTATCCCTACTGAGAATAACTAGGATCATACTGTAGATAATCTGAGGGGACCTCTGCAAGGGATAAAGCATTTAGAAGCTGCTTCTGTCCATTAATAGTACAGATGCAGTCCTGGGGTAGGTTTTTGTTTTTCATCCATAGATCTAAGTGAAATGAACAATGAACTTTGTTTTATGTAGATGGGGAGTCTGTTCCACAGAAGCTGTATTCTGTGCAAGATATACCTGTCCCTCCAAACCATTCTGTTGATGTTACAGAAGAAGTTTAGACCCCTAGACTGAGTATTATTTCTGATGCCTTTTGACTTGTTGATGTGTAGTAAATCCATCAGTAATGGGTCGGAGGATGCCTTGTATGCCAGACATAGATCATCTCATAGCAGTCTGTAGGATAGGATACTGAGTATAGTGACAGGATTTTGTGTTGGTCCATGTATGACATGTTGTTAAGACCTTGTATCCTTTTAATAAAGTATCTCTTTGGGCATTCCAGTTGTTACACGTGTCTTGATAGATACATGCCAGAGGGGGCATTATATTCAATGATTGGCCTAAAGAGGGCTGAGTAAAGTGGGACAATGGCATTACTAGATCTAGTTACAATCCCTTTGTATATAAGCAGTGCAATATAAAAGGAGTTTCTTACAACAATAGACACATGTTGGTCAAAAGATAGGTCACTGGCTACATAACTTTCCAAATCCTGAACAACTGGGTGAACCTTTAGGGCTGTATTTTCATTGTGGTATTTCCATGGGGGTAGGGGGCCTCCCAAAGGATATAATAATTCATTTTGTGTCATTAGCTTCAGTCCATGATTTTGGCATCTGTTATTTCTTTGAGACAAACCTTTCTGCAGGATGGCTAACTCATTTGAGGATTCAATGACTGCTCCTAGTGTGCAGTCCTCTGCAAACTTATTCAGTCAGAGACTGTTGGTATTGGCTTTTACATCAGAATAGTAGATTTCAAACAGAAGAGGTACTAGCACACTGGTGACTGGTCTCTTTGTGGAGGTAGCTTCCCCTATTTGCCATATTCCCATGGCTGCATATCTTTGGAATGTGGAGGGGGGAGCAGAGGACTTAGAAAAACCCAGGGAGGACATGCAGACTTCACAAAGAAGGCACCCCGCTGAGAATAGACCGAGAGAACCACATGTTATGAGGCAACAGCACTACACACTGCACCACCATTATTGGTAGAAATGTATACAAATATGTCCACATATATATGGATCCAGTGAAGGTAATCAAAATGTCAGTAGATCAACACTAAATACATCAACTGTAAAAGCCTGAACAACAATAATGAGCATGCTCCAAGGCAGAACATTGTACCATGCAAAAGAAGAGGGTTTTTTTGCAGGGGATAAGCCCCTCCTACAACCTCCAACTTCCCCTGCTAACTATATATACATATATATATATATATATATATATATATATATATATATATATGTGTGTGTGTGTGTATGTATATATATATATATATATATATATATATATATATATATATATATATATATATATATATGGGTCTACTTCATAAGATTTACAGACCATTTGATCGACATTCATTTGGTCGCCAGCTCATTTGGTCGACAACCAGTATTCAAGGCAGACACCTGGGATTTGCCACCCTCCCCAATGTTGTGCGACCCTGGAGTTGATATATATATTTGGGGGGGTGTGGAGGGCACAGCCCCCCACATTGGGCAGTGTGGGTGGTGAAGCCCCCCACCTATGTTCATTTTAAATGTGTAGTTTTTGTTGTATTTTCATGTTTTAAAGGGAAATAGGTGGGGGGCTTTGCCCCCCCACACCTCCTAACTATATATATCAACTTTAGGGTTGCACAACATTGGGGTGGGGGGCAGATCCCTGTTAAGTGCCTTGAAAACTGGTTGCCAACCAAATGAGCTGGCGACCAAATGAATGTCGATCAAATGGTCTGTCGATCTTATGAAGTAGACCCATATATATATATATATATATATATATATATATATATATATATATATATATATATAATACATACTAACTACAAGATCACAAAATCCCCAAAGAAGAGGTATGCATTCCAATCTTAGGAATGTTTGATCTCATACACCAATAGGCTATCTGTTTTGTCAAACAAAGAGCGTCGACAAAACAGATGTCAGCGTTTGCGAGTTTTGGTGAAGAAGAAGATCACTCCTACACAGATATAAACATTGTGCAACTGATATTTAATTTTTGTGTTCAAAGACAGTGCTTATTGTTTGATAGATAGTGTCGCGAAATGAGATACTGCCAACCCAGCTATCTGGAATATTGTAAATAATTATATGTCATTTGTGAATATTAGCATAATTTATATAGAAGTGTAACAAAATGATATACTGCCAGCACAGCTGTCTGGAATTTTTTAAATGATTATGTGTCATTTGTAAATATCAATATGATTCATATCCTTTTTTTACAAATGTATTAGAACTGTATGTAATGTGTATAACAAACTCCTGGTACAGAAAAACTTCAGAAAAATAGTTGAAATTAAATTACTTTATAGCCATGCCATAAAAAGGATGTTATCTTTCAGTTTCAGTGCAGTAACAGACACAATACCTAGAACTAGAGGTTCACAGTATTGTCTTGGAAGTGTTTTATTGTTTTATTACTTCCAGGATCTGCCTTAGATCTAAGAAAAGCCTTGTCTGTATATTTTCACAGGTAGATGCCAAATGCTACCAGCTACATCAATGGGTGTTTTTCCTGGGTTAGAGTCAGATGACAAGAAATGATGTCATTCTGCAAGCTATCCCAGCAGTAATATTTGGGATATTAATTTAAGAACTCTCTGAGAAAGACTGACTATTCTGTATTTTCTTTGACCTGACAACATCGTCTGGAAGACCCGTTCACCTCATCTGCCTTGCTTGCTCTGTATGTAAGTTAACTTTGATATAGTAATTCTCTAGATATAGTCAGGAATATAGCAAAGCTTAATTTAAATAGTTTTCTTTATTTAGTTGAGACTGTCCTGTAATGTTGTTTTAAAGGGTCTATATTATAAGCACAAATGCTTAGGCTGTTGAATACAGCATGATTGACACCTATTAAGCGAATGCACAATTAAATGAAACCTCAAAACACAGAAATCACATTACCGAATTATGTTTGGCGAACATCGTTCCACCCACTAACGAAAACAAAGCATACTTCCCACTACACAGCTTGCTACATACTACCCACCCAAACAAAATAAATAAACCACATGCATACACTAACCTAAACCCTACTTCTAAACCTACACTAACCCTTACATACATTACTTTCTATGCACTTAGCTTAACCCGCACCCTAACCCTAAGGTCAGTAACTATCGCACACTTACCTTAATAAGCTATACCCAAACAAAATAAATAATCCACACACATAAACTTAACAAAATCTTACTTCTAACCCTTACATACATTACTATCTATGCACTTACCTTAAACCACACCCTAACCCTAAGGTCCGTGACTATCGCTCACTTACCTTATGGAGCTATACCACAGAAGGGCCAACTATGCCGAATCGGAATTTTGAATTTCGCAGTTTCTGGCATTCGGTGTTCTCGCAGTTCACTTAATCAGTGTCGATCATGCCATATTTGACAACCTAAGCATTCGCGCCTGCCATATAGACCCATTTTAAATATTTCCTGTGATTTTGAACTCTGATGTTACTGTGATTATATATTAATTATACCATGACCCCCCATTAATATTCCAAAACGTGCACGCTGATTGGCCAGCATGCACGTTGTAAATCGACTTATACTAATGGAAAAAAGTCCGGTCACCTGGACTTTTTCCATTAGTATAAGTCTTTTTTAAAACACTGTCTTGCTGTGTTAAAGGAGTTTAACATAGCGAGACAGGTTTATTAAAAGCAATGGAGATTTCCGTTGCTTTTTTTAAAGCTGTCTCGCTATGTTAAACTCCTTTAACATAGTGACACAGTGTGTAAAAAGCAACAGAGATCTTGCTTTCTCTGTTTCTTTTATCAAAACTGTCTCGCTATGTTAAATGGGTTTAACATAGTGAGACAGCTTTAAAATAAGCAACGGAAATCTCTGTTGCTTATTTTAAAGCTGTCTCGCTATGTTAAACCCATTTAACATAGCGAAACAGTTTGTAAAAAGCAACGGAGATCTTGCTTTCTCCTTTGCTTTTTTCAAAACTGTCTTGCTATGTTAAATGGTTTTAACATAGCGAGACAGCTTTAAAATAAGCAACGGAGATTCTCTGTTGTTTATTTTAAAGCTGGCTCGCTATGTTAAACCCATTTAACATAGCGAAACAGTAAAAAGCAATGGAGATCTTGCTTTCTGCATTGCTTTTGCCCACAGCTCTGATGTACTGCGTAGGCATATGCATGAGCAGTACATCAGAACTGCTGCAGAATGCCAGACAGCTGCGGAAGGGCAGCAAGGAGGCATTATACAATGCCATTATTTAAGAAAAGTAATTTTTTTTTTCCTTAAATAATGTCATTGTATAATAGCAATAACCCACTTCTGGGTGTGTGTAATGCTGGATTTACCCACGGTTGGCTTTGTTTGGTCCCTCAGTCTTCGCCCACGTGACCAAACCACGCCAACCGTGGGTAAATCCAGCATTACCCACACCCATGCGTGGGTTATTGCTATAGTATTTTCTTGTTCTTTTATTATTTATTATTCAGTATATTTAAACATTTCATTGTGGCTGACTATTGTGAGACATATTTAAGTTCTAAGAGTACTTGCATATTTATTTGATGGCACTATGTAGGCTACTCCTAATAGCCTTGCTCTCAGTCAGACCACCATTTGTATTGATAGTACCATTACACAGTAAAATTGGACACCCTTTGTTAAGGGCCTTTAAGGAGCTGATAAGGACGTGGCTGGTGTCAGGGATAACTACCTTATAGTCTGGGCAGAAGGGGGTATAGCTAGTAAACCTGTACCAGCCTTTCCTGGTGTATGTGTGTGTGTGTGTGTGTGTGTGTGTGTGTGTGTGTGTGTGTGTGTGTGTGTATAAATCAAATTTCAAATTATGTGTGTGTGTTAGGTACTTGGACAGGGACATGAAGCACTGGTTGTTCAGAGAGGGTGCTGGAGGTCTTGGCTTGGCCACTCAGCTGAGATTTCATGTCTACAAATGAGCCAGTGGGAGTCTTATTGGGGATCTGGAGAAAGACGGAGAAACCAGCCCCAGATTGATTGTCGTCTGTGTGTGCTCTTAAGGGAAATTGCACTTAATGCATTGAGCTGCATCTGGAAATACTGTGTGTGTATCTGTCATCCTCCCAATGTACATCCCCCAATGGTGTTAGAGATGAGGATTGGAGATCCATGGTTACTGGGCATTTGCTTCACATCATGGTTGTGATAGTGAGGAAAAAATGTATATTCAAGCAACAGTTACAGGACCTACTAGATAAAGCAGGACAGCAGGAATCTGTGTTAATAATGACTGACCTGAACATTTACAAAGGGAAAGATTGAGCAGGATATGAGGACTAAGACAGCAAACAAACCAAAAACTGATGAATAAACAAAAATGATGGCAAAAATGAACTGGAACCAGCAAATAAAACCAAGACAAATTTAATAAGCGCTTTCGGAAAAGCTAGTACTTTTACTTCTTCAGACATCTTGCAACACAATTAACACACCTTATATAACCTAGCTTACAATTTAATTGATGTTGATTAAATTCAATTAACCAATTAATCAAAAAAACAAAGTTAAAGCAAAAAAGTAAGACTTCACAGAAAAACCTTTAACAGCTAAAAAACCTATCAATTACCTTCATCATTTTTTTAAAATACAAATTTAAAATTGTTATGTTATTATTATAGATTCAGAAAATAAGTTTAAATTAGAATCACTGTATAAGAAAAAGTACTAAGGGTAAAAGATACTAAATAAACAAGCATCCGCCAAAGCCGAGGAACAGCAGACACTCATAAAAAACAATTTATGATGGACAAAACTACAAAGGCATATTTATTAAACTGCACTATCAGACTAATCATATGATTTTTTTAAATGACATTAAACTTAAATTTACACCTAATATAAAGTATATTAAATGTATTTATTATTATTTTATAATAAATTTCATAATGTCATCTTTACTATCTTTACTATTATTGTAAGTGTTCTATTTATGACCTCAGACAAATCACATCTTTATGGCTAATTTCATTAAAACACATTTAAGGGACACAATTTCATTGAGCCCTGGTGGGGCATACACTGTTGTTCTAATCTGCCAACATAATTCTTGAATTTCCAAGTCCAATTGCCATGGGCTACCTCTAGGATCAACTAAAACGTGATGTAACACAACAAATTTAAAACTATGATCAGGATGGTCAACTAAATGCCTTGCCAAGGCATTAGTACTATCTTGCTTATTAATCGCGTATTGATGTTTGTAAATACGCTGCTTTAGTTCTCTCTCTGTTTTACCTATGTAAAACGTGGTGCAACCTTGGCATATAGCAGAATAGACAACAGCTTTTGTTGTACAAGAGTATCCCCCCTGAATTTTATATTGCTTATTTCTAATTCTCATTTGATTATCAGAATATAGAAACTTACACTGATGACATGCTCCACACTTAAACATACCTTTATTATTAACCCTATTAGTTCTGATGGGACGCTCTAGTAACATTTTAATATTGGGACCCCTCTTATAAGTAATTTTTGGTTTATCACCTAAAAGCTTACTCAAACCACTATCTTCTAATATAAGAACCCAATTTTTGTTAATAATTTCTTTAATCTGATAACTATCTAAGCTGTAAGTGCACAAAAAACTAGTACAAAAATCTTGGACAACTGACAACGCAGTATCACATCTTAAGCTATCGTTGTCTACTTTCGTCTTGAGATGTAATATGACCTAAAATGTCCTGACTTCCATTTACAAATCACTTCTGATGAAATGTCCATTACTAAAGAAACAGGATAGCCTCTTTTGATAAACATAGATTCTAAATGAAGACATTCATCTAAGAAATCAATTTCCTCGGAAACCATTCTAGCCGCCCTCACCATCTGGCCTTAAATGACCACTGTTTTCTGGTGGTGAGGGTGGCAACTTGTAAAATGAAGAAATGAATTCGAATAAGTAGGTTTCCTATAAATTGTACTCCTGAACTTGGCCTTCTCAGGGTCTTTATGTATGTACACGTCCAAAAAACTAATATGATCTTGTCGAATTTCATACGTAAATTCTAAAAAGTTAGTTAAAGCTGAAATAGTTGAAATAAACTGCGGAATCAGCACACCGGGACCTTTCCAAATAAAAAAATGTCGTCCTGGTAATGGGTGTACCAGGCGACATTGCTTTTAAATAAGTTGTTATTAAAAAGAAAAGTCTTCTCCCAGTGAGCCATAACACAGTTGGCAAAACTGCCTCCACATGGGGACCCCATGGCTACCCCAGTTTTTTGGAGGTAGATTTGCCCCTCAAACCACATGAAATTATTGGTTAATACTAGTTCAGGAAGAGTTTCAACTAAATAAATACTATTTTCATTAACACATCTTTCTTGCATAAAATCTCTAATCCATTCTAGTCCTATGTTCTGTGGTATCACCGTGGAAAGATCACTACCGTCTATGGTTAAAAATATAAAATTCTGATAGAAGGGAATTTCACCTAATTCCATCAAAAAACTCCAGGAATCTTTACAAATTTGTCTTTCTCCTGAATTTAAAGGTTTTAAAATACTATCCACGTATTTGGCACATGCATAAGTAATAGACCCTTGTCCATCAACTATAGCCCTAAAAGGAGGATCTGTGATCCTTTTGTGAATTTTGGGTGTGCCAAATAATGCTGGAATCCTTGGAGCTAAAATTGACAGATAATTATACAAATCCATGTCCATAGAACCTTCCAAAAATAGGTCTTGTAAAATGGACCTAATTCTTCTATAAGCTATATTAAGCTCATTTCGACTCACCAATTCGTAGGGTGGAGAATTAATAAGAACCATAATTTTTTCCACATACATATCCTGATTCATTAAAACCAAATCACCCCCTTATCTGGCTTCATTATTCTTAAATTACAATCATGTAGTAATGTAATGAAGTCATATTCTAAATTGTTAACATTTCTTATAACTTTCTTTTTTGCATGAATATTAGAGCTTAAAGTTCTACGATCAATTTCGCTCATCTTCTCAAAGAGGAATAAGTTTGGATGAAGGGGGGGGGGGTTAAACAAACTAGACACTCTTAAAGAATTAGAAAAAGAATTAGAAAAAGAAGAAAAAAGATGAGTTGGTCCCATGAGAGCATTCAAATTAAGTTTGCGAACAAACAATTTGAGGTCAAGTATAGTCTTCTCTATGTTCATATGAGAATCTGGCACAAAGGTCAAACCTTTAGAAAAAAAACTCAACAATGTCTTGAGGTATTTGCAACACAGTAAAATTATAAACATAAAAGTCTCCACAAAGACTTCTTAAAATCTGAGGGCCACCATCACATAATTGAATTAACGCCTGTGCTGATTGCGTTTGTTCATCTGACGACCTTGATTGTTGTTCGAGTTCAACTTCCTTTGCTGATTGTATTGTCCCTTTAAAAAAACCTGTTGTCCATTTGTTCCAGATTGATTATCAGTGCCACAATCCTAATGTTGCTGAACAGCAGCATTATTGTGATTATACATAACATTTTGAATATTCTTACTGTTATTAATTTTGTTTATCCTTTCACTTCTGCGGACCACTGGCCCTTGCTCTACTGTCATGCTACTGTCTCTAATTGGAGTCGTATTATCTAACTGATGTGCATTATGTGGCGGCTCCTGTAAACCTTGGTTGGCACCAGAAGATTTAAATATTACAGGGGGTCGAGGGTAGGCTTTCCCTTCTTGATATTGTTGCACATCCCTAGCTATTTTTTTTCTTTTTGCCATTCAATAATTTACTCATGGCTGCTTCGATGCTGGTAAAAATACGATTATAGTCATATTTATATCGAGGAAAGTCTGAATGAGATTTTATTAAGTGTTCTAAAATTTCTAGCTCACTCTTTAATGAAAACATTTCTGTTTTATAATGATTAATGAGAATAGTTATAAACTCAAACCCCTGTGTATTAAATAATTCCAAAAGAGTCTTGTGAAAGTCCAAACCTTCCACTAGGCCAACTGGATATCTCCATTGCCTATGACCCTTTGGAATAAGTTTTTTACCCAGGCACTCTTCCAAGTAAGAAATCTCTAATTGGAGCTTTCTGCACCTGAAAAGTTGGTTGTCAAACTAGTTAATAATTGTTACAATGTTACTCACCAGTGCCACTTGATCCTGGACTACTGAGTTTGATCCGGCATCACCAAATGAGAAATTGTTATTCAAAAAATTACCCAAAGTAGGTAAGGAATTATTTCCTATTTCTTGATTAAAATGTGTTCCATTAGGGCTCAACTCAGGCTCAGGCTGCATTCCCTGTGTTATACCTGAATTAAAAGCACCATCATTGTTGTTCATCAAATTGCCATTAGGTGTATCCAAAACAGAAAGCTGACGAATGTTAGGATTTCCCACACAGTTATTAGAACCACCAACTTCTTTCATAGAGTTATGGATTATCCTGGTATCACAATTCCCCGTAGGGTTACAGTTTTTTGTAATATTGTCCATCCGCTGCATTAAACCATCCACTCGGCTTAGGAGAACTTGAATTAACGCAGTAAGTTGTCCGACGGCGTTCGCCTCACCGGTAGCGTTATTCTCGTTTAAACTATCATCTCTAATATTATTTGGCTCAGCTTGGGAAAACATAGAGCCTTGAGATGCTGACAGTAAATCGCTCGCCAGACCAAACAAAAACTAAGACCACAAACAAACCAAAAACTGATGAATAAACAAAAATGATGGCGAAAATGAACTGGAACCAGCAAATAAAACCAAGACAAATTTAATAAGCGCTTTCGGAAAAGCTAGTACTTTTCCTTCTTCAGACATCTTGCAACACAATTAACACACCTTATATAACCATTTTTCTAAATTTTTCTAAAAAATGATGAAGATAATTGATAGTTTTTTTAGCTGTTAAAGGTTTTTCTGTAAAGTCTTAATTTTTTGCTTTAACTTTGTTTTTTTGATTAATTGGTTAATTGAATTTAATCAACATCAATTAAATTGTAAGCTAGGTTATATAAGGTGTGTTAATTGTGTTGCAAGATGTCTGAAGAAGGAAAAGTACTAGCTTTTCTGAAAGCGCTTATTAAATTTGTCTTGGTTTTATTTGCTGGTTCCAGTTCATTTTTGCCGTCATTTTTGTTTATTCTTCAGTTTTTGGTTTGTTTGCGGTCTTAGTTTATGTTTGGTATGGTGAGCGATTTACTGGCAGCATCTCAAGGCTCTATTTTTTCCCAAGCTGAGCCAAATAATATTAGAGATGATAGTTTAAACGCGAATAATGATACCGGTGAGGCGAACGCTATCAGAAACCTTACAGCATTAATTCAAGTTCTCCTAAGACGAGTGGATGGTTTAACGTAGCGGATGGACAATATTACAAAAAATTGTAACCCTACGGGGAATTGTGATACCAGGATAATCCATAACTCTATGAAAGAAGTTGGTGGTTCTAATAACTATGTGGGAAATCCTAACGTTCGTCAGCTTTCTGTTTTGGATACACCTAGTGGCAATTTGATGAACAACAATGATGGTGCTTCTAATTCAGGTATAACACAGTGAATGCAGCCTGCGCCTGAGTTGAGCCCTAACAGAACACATTTTAATCAAGAAATAGGAAATAATTCCTTGCCTACTTTGGGTAATTTTTTGAATAACAATTTCTTATTTGGTGATGCTGGATCAAACTCAGTAGTCCAGGATCAAGTGGCACCGGTGAGTAACATTGTAACAAGTATTAACGAGTTTGACAACAAACTTTTCAGGTGCAGAAAGCTCCAATTAGAGATTTCTTACTTGGAAGAGTGCCTGGGTAAAAAACTTATTCCAAAGGGTCTTAGGCAATGGAGGTATCCAGTTGGCCTAGTGGAAGGTTCGGACTTTCACAAGACTCTTTTGGAATTATTTAATAAACAGGGGTTTGAGTTTATCACTATTCTCATTAATCATTATAAAAAAGAAATTGTTTCATTAAAGAGTGAGCTAGAAATTTTAGAACACTTAATAAAATCTCATTCAGACTTTCCTCTATATAAATATGACTATAATCGTATTTTTACCAGCATCAAAGCAGCCATGAGTAAATTATTGAATGGCAAAAAGAAAAAATTAGCTAGGGATATGCAACAATATCAAGAAGGGAAAGCCTACCCTCGAACCCCTGTAATATTTAAATCTTCTGGTGCCAACCAAGGTTTACAGGAGCTGCCACATAATGCACATCAGTTAGATAATACGACTCCAATTAGAGACAGCAGCATGAATGTAGAGCAAGGGCCAGTGGTCAGCAGAAGTGAAAGGATAAACAACATTAATAATAATAAGAACATTCAAAATGTTATGTATAATCACAATAATGCTGCTGTTCAGCAACATCAGGATTGTGACTCTGATAATCAATCTGGAACAAGTGGACTACAGGTTTTTTTAAAGGGACAATACAATCAACAAAGGAAGTTGAACTCGAACAACAATCGAGGTCGTCAGAAGAACAAACGCAATCAGCACAGGCATTAATTCAACTATGTGATGGTGGCCCCCAGATTTTAAGAAGTCTTTGTGGAGACTTTTATGTTTATAATTTTACTGTGTTGCAAATACCTCAAGACATTGTTGAGTTTTTTCTAATGGTTTTACCTTTGTGCCAGATTCTCATATGAACATAGAGAAGACTATACTTGACCTCAAATTGTTTGTTCGCAAACTTAATTTGAATGCTCTCATGGGACCAACTAATCTTTTTTCTTCTTTTTCTAATTCTTTTTCTAGTTCTTTAAGAGTGTCTAGTTTGTTTAACTCCCCCTTCATCCAAATTTATTCCTGTTTGAGAAGATGAGCGAAATTGATCTGAGTACTTTAAGCTCTAATATTCATGCAAAAAAGAAAGTTATAAGAAATGTTAACAATTTAGAATATGACTTCATTACATTACTACATGATTGTAATATAAGAGTAATGAAGCCAGATAAGGGGGGGTGGTTTGGTTTTAATGAATCAGGATATGTATGTGGAAAAAATTATGGTTCTTATTAATTCTCCAGCCTACGAATTGGTGCGTCGAAATGAGCTTAATGTAGCTTATAGTACAATTAGGTCCATTTCACAAGACATATTTTTGGAAGGTTCTATGGACATGGATTTGTATAATTACCTGTCAATTTTAGCTCCAAGTATTCCAGCGTTATTTAGCACACCCAAAATTCACAAAAGCATCACAGATCCTCCTTTTAGGCCTATAGTTGATGGACGAGGGTCTATTACTTATGTGTGTGCCAAATACGTGGATAGTATTTTAAAACCTTTAATTTCAGGAGAAAGACAAATTTGTAAAGATTCCTGGAGTTTTTTGACGGAATTAGGTGAAATTCCCTTCTATCAGGATTATATATTTTTAACCGTAGACGTTAGAGATCTTTCCACGGTGATACCACAGAACACAGGACTAGAATGGATTAGAGATTTTATGCAAGAAAGATGTGTTAACGAAAATAGTATTTATTTAGTTAGAAACTCTTCTTGAACTAGTATTAACCAATAATTTCATGTGGTTTGAGGGGCAATTCTACCTCCATAAAACTGGGGTAGCCATGGGGTCCCCATGTGGAGGCAGTTTTGCCAACTGTGTTATGGCTCACTGGGAGAAGACTTTTCTTTTTAACAACAACTTATTTAAAAGCAATGTCGCCTGGTACACCCGTTACCAGGACGACATGTTTTTTATTTGGAAAGGTCCCGGTGTGCTGATTCCACAGTTTATTTCAACTATTTCAGCTTTAACTAACTTTTTAGAATTTACGTATGAAATTCGACAAGATCATATTAGTTTTTTGGATGTGTACATACATAAAGACCCTGAGAAGGCCAAGTTCAGGAGTACAATTTATAGGAAACCTACTTATTCTTATTCATGCCTTCATTTTCCAAGTTGCCACCCTCACCACCAGAAAAGAGCGGTCATTAAAGGCCAGATGGTGAGGGCGGCTAGAATGGTTTCCGAGGAAATTGATTTCTTAGATGAATATCTTCATTTAGAATCTATGTTTATCAAAAGAGGATATCCTGTTTCTTAAATAACGTAAATTTCATCAGAAGTGATTTGTAAATGGAAGTTAGGACATTTCAAGCCTCTTTTAGGTCATATTATATCTCAAGATGAAGTAGACAATGATACTTAAGATGTGATACTGCGTTGTCAGTTGTCCATGATTTTTGTACTAGTTTTTTGTGCACTTACAGCTTAGATAGTTATCAGATTAGAGAAATTATTAACAAAAATTGGGTTCTTATATTAGAAGATAGTGGTATGAGTAAGCTTTCAGGTGATAAACCAAAAATTACTTATAAGAGGGGTCCCAATATTAAAATGTTACTAGAGCGTCCCATCCGAACTAATAGGGTTAATAATAAAGGTATGTTTAAGTGTGGAGCGTGTCGTCAGTGTAAGTTTCTATATTCTGATAATCAAGTGAGAATTAGAAATAAGGAATATAAAATTCAGGGGAGATACTCTTGTACAACAAAAGCTGTTGTCTATTCTGCTATATGCCAAGGTTGCACCGCGTTTTACATAGGTAAAACAGAGAGAGAACTAAAGCAGCATATTTACGAACATCAATACGTGATTAATAAGCAAGATAGTACTAATGCCTTGGCAAGGCATTTAGTTGACCATCCTGATCATAGTTTTAAATTTGTTGTGTTACATCAAGTTTTAGTTGATCCTAGAGGTAGCCCATAGCAATTGGACTTGGAAATTCAAGAATTATGTTGGCAGATTAGAACAACAGCATATGCCCCACCAGGGCTCAATGAGATTATGTCCCTTAAATGTGTTTTAAAGAAATTAGCCATGAAGAGGTGATTTGTTTGAGGTCATAAATAGAACACTTACAATAATAGTAAAGATAGTAAAGATGACATTATGAAATTTATTATAAAATAATAATAAATACATTTAATATACTTTATATTAGGTGTAAATTTAAGTTTAATGTCATTTTAAAAAAATCATATGATTAGTCTGATAGTGCTGTTTAATAAATATGCCTTTGTATTTTTGTCCATCATAAATTGTTTTTTTATGAGTGTCTGCTGTTCCTCGGCTTTGGCGGATGCTTGTTTATTTAGTATCTTTTACCCTTAGTACTTTTTCTTATAGAGTGATTCTAATTTAAACTTATTTTATGAATCTATAATAATAACATAACAATTTTAAATTTGTATTTTAAAAAAATGATGAAGGTAATTGATAAGCTTTTTTAGCTGTTAAATGTTTTTCTGTAAAGTCTTAATTTTTTGCTTTAACTTTGTTTTTTTGATTAATTGGTTAATTGAATTTAATCAACATCAATTAAATTGTAAGCTAGGTTATATAAGGTGTGTTAATTGTGTTGCAAGATGTCTGAAGAAGGAAAAGTACTAGCTTTTCCGAAAGCGCTTATTAAATTTGTCTTGGTTTTATTTGCTGGTTCCAGTTCATTTTCACCATCATTTTTGTTCAGGATATGAGGACTGCTTGGGCCACATGGGTAGGGCAACAGGGGTAATGCAGGAGAGACCATTCTAGACTTGTGTCTGGCAAATGGATTGATACTGGCCAACACATGGTTCAACAAGAAAGACTTTCACAAGCTCACATACAAAAGTGGCCAACATGTACCTCAGGTATATTTTCTCCAAGTAAGGAAACAGCACTGTGGTAGAATCAGTGTCTTCAAAGTCATCCCCAGTGACACAGTCTGTTCACAGCTTAAACCACTGGTTGCCATAAACAGCTATAAGCAGTAGTCAGAGAAGGCACTCATTTCAACAGAGACTAGGCTGAAACTTGGAAGTGGACTGAAGAAAAAGCATAGGAGTTCAAGGAATTACTTTGGATTCTAGCACCTCAGGAAGAAGTAGAAATAGATGGATATGAAGAATGGCAGTGCCTCAAAACGTCATGTGTGAGGATTATTGAACAG
The DNA here is from genome assembly GCF_019279795.1 of Protopterus annectens. Classification (NCBI taxonomy): domain Eukaryota; kingdom Metazoa; phylum Chordata; order Ceratodontiformes; family Protopteridae; genus Protopterus; species Protopterus annectens. The sequence goes on from NC_056735.1 coordinate 218,400,782, forward strand.
ATGTGTGGCTGACCTAGGCATGAGAATAAGATAGTTAAGGAAAGCATTTGGTTAAATGCAGATGTTCAGGAAGTCATCAAAAGAAAGAAGTAGTGCAGGAAAAAGTGGGAGATAGAAAAGATAAACAGGGCTAAGAAGGAATACGGGTTGGCTAACAAAAAGACTAAGAGAGGAGTTACAATAGCAAAGAACAGGACATCAGAAGCACTCTACCAGCTTCTGGAAAGAGACTTGGAAGATGGCCAATAGACTGTATTAGGTTGCAAGGCAAAAGAAAATAGTCAGCCACCTTTCATAATGGATGCCAGCAACAACCCGCTCACCAGTCCACAGGACATCAAAGGCAAATAATAGGTGTACTCCCATCAGGCTCTGATTGATGACAAACCCACAGAAGCTGTACTGCCTCTATGAAGAAAGAAGCAGAGAAGCCCACCCTAGAAAAGGTACTAACATCACTACGGAAAATGAAGTCAGGGAAAGCAGCAGGCTCAGATGAGGTAACAGCAGATATGATCAAGACATTGGGTGACATAGAGGAGAAATGACTCCCAAGGTTACTTATAGGAGTATGGAGATAAAGGCATGTCCCGGATGATCAAGGAATAAGCATGCTTGCACCAGTGTGCAAGAACAAAGAAGACAACTACAGCTCTGGAGATTACAGCTGTATCAAACTCCTGTCACACTGCATGAAAGTTTTGGAGAGGGTAACTAATAAATGAATGCACAAAGTAGTAGAAAGTAACATGGGAGATGAATAGTCAGATTCAGATCAGAAGGCAGCACAACCAACACAATGTTTGCAGTGAGGTTGATAACTGAAAAGAAGATAGAAATGAGGAAATAGTCCAACTGGGTATTCTGACTTCAAGAAAGCATATGATACGGTCCCAAGAAAGTTGATTTGGGCAGTCCTGTGGTAGTTGAAAGTCCCACAAACATTGGTAGAATTACTGTAGGCTATGTACGAGAACCCAGTAATTAAGTATGAACAATGTTAGTTCCCACAGAGAGGTTCCCAGTGGGAATGGTTGTGTATCACAGTTCATCTCTGAGCTGACCACTGCTCATACTGGTAATGGACTACATTAGCAAATAGGTCAGAAGAGCCAGATCAAAAAAGTTGCTGTAAGCAGATGATGTGGCATTACATGGCATTACAGGCAGACTCTGTGCAAGATCTTCAGCAAAGGATAGAGGAATGTAATGCAAAACTGAAGCCACGTGGGATGAAACTGTGTATGGCAGCAAATGAGAAAATCAGAAGAAGCTGAAAATTGCAATAGAAGAAAAGGCAGTGGAACAGGTTAACAACTTCAAGTATCTCTGAGGGCTGGTTGACGACAAGAAAAGTATGAATGAAGGGGTCAAAGCTAGCATCAGAGGGGTTGCAGCCAACTGGCACAGAGTGTCAGGGGTTGTGTATGACAGAAGAATGACAAAAAAAGCTGAATAGCTGAAAAGCAGTGTATGCTACATAAACCTGGACAGTAAAGGTAAAGCAGTTGAGAAAACTGGAAGTGACTGAGATGGAGTGCCTGAGACAGGTGTAGAACACATACTGCGCGACAAAGACATGAGGACATCAGAGCAAAAGCCAAAGTAGCGCAGTATGTGTTCTACACCTGTCTCAGGCTCTCCATCTCAGTCACTTCCAGTTTGAAGTAAATGGGAAATGGGGGCTGATGATGATGATGAGAATTACAGAACATTTCCTCTAGTAATTATAAAATGCACTTTAATGGTCAAGTTGAAAAAGCAGTTCAAACTGTCAAATATCTGATGAAATCATAGAGCATTAACAGTTACTGTTAAATAGATTCACAGTTAGCTTTATTGGATATAGAAATATTTCACTGCAGGGGTTAGGTACATCAACAGCTAGTTAATAAGTCATAGACCAAAAAAATAAAATTCCTGCATATTTGTCTTTATTTTGTCTTCACAATCAAATCTAGGTAAAAGGCTGCCTGAAACAAAATGAGCAGAAGCTTTGCTATAATGAACATGCAAAATGTCTTTTTTCTTTGAAAGGTGAAGATTAGGTAGGAGTTTAGCAAGGTTGTAGTGAGAAGCTTCCAGAGGGCAAACTAGGCTGCTTATTTTTGGCACTGCAGAAGTAAGAATGTTTAGAAGAAACAAAATATTTGTTCATAATAACTGCATGATAGCACTCAAAAGTGCAGACACGGCCCCAAAGGCTTTACAAGCCTAGCCCACAGAAGTGCCCTGGCATCATGCTACCATTAGTTCCTGGTGCCTCTCTCAAGTAGAAATACAGTACAATTTTCATGTGTTGCACTTTCTGTCCACCCCCCCCCCCCACACAGAAACATACCTTATGTTTTTAGAGTTTTAAAAAAGAAGATAGGAACTTCTGTCTTGCTTTTGATCAAACTAAATGTGCCTCATAGTGACCATATTGAACAGACAGGCTATGTTAATGATGTATTGAGAAATGTTAAAGTTTATAAAGAAATGTCTGGAAAGATATCCAAAGAATAGCCATAAGCATTTCAGAATAGAGTGTTAAAAATATGAACAGAGGTTACCAAACCTATGAGTATCGAGCTAATTTGCTGAATAACTTGCCACCACATCAAGTTTCTAGAGCATTATTATTTATCATTGCAGATGAGTGACATTCCTAAATATTCCAGGTTTTAAAAAATTTAAAGAAAGCCAGCTAGATATTCAGACATTTAAAACTAAATAAAGCGCACTGGCACCAAAATGACTCATTTAGCTGATAATGCTGACTGATGGCATCATCTCTAGTTTTTTTTTCTTATAACAGTAAAGTCTCCCATCTCTGTGTCTAGTGAAATAACTGCAATCTGAAAAGAATGAAAAGCCAAAATTTACTCTCAGTTATCTGGCACCCATGGGGATTGGTAGATGCCAGATAACTGTAGTTTCTGGTTGCTTCAGAGTTACTATTAAAAATAGGCCTGGCTAATACTGTACCCTATAATATTTGTTGGGTTAGACTTGTTATTAGGTTGGGGATAGAGGGAATTTATTCTTATCTTCCTTTGTAAAACACATGAAAATTGTACTGTATTTCTTCGATTTTTTTTTTTTTTTTTTTTTTTTTTTTTGCTGGTTGCTTCAGAGTTTTGGTTGCTTGAGATCCTGTTAACTGAAAGTTTACTGTAATAAAGGACTCAGTTTAGAGATTTTATCTCTGAAGACTTCTTTGTTCTGTGTTATTTTTTTTGGGGGGTGTTATAATTTGCGGTTTAAACTCAGGTCAGATGAGAAAAAATGAGATGGAATAATATATAAAGACTTCAAAAAATGAACAATAAATTAAGAAATTAAGAAATATAGATGTCAAGGCTGTTTAAAAAGAGTTAATTGGGTGAGATGGACATTGAGGAGCAGGCGAATATGAAGACTTGAAACTTGAAATTGTAATACTCTGGACTTGAAATGGATTAGAAATGAAGACCTAAGAAACCAAGTGTAGCATCTGAAATTAGACATTCCAAATAATGTCAGAACAGGTTTCTCAGTGGACAGCATTATTACCTTTACTACCTGGAAAGCAGACCATATGATACACACCAAAGATTAGGAAAATGCTAAAGACACAAATATCTTAAATATATACCCAGATATTTTGCACCCCCTTTTTCATAAGTAAAATATTTCTACTTACTCTTTTTAAGTAAATGGGCATATGTTGCACAGAGAATCGACACTAAAATAAGCATTTTGTAAAATACTTTTAAATATCAAACAAATGACTTCCTTATTTCTGGTTGATAAAGAGTGTTCATCATTATTCTTCGTGATAGGTTCATGGGAAGTTACTAGTCTATTGGCCCTGAGGCCCTTATAAGCCTAGTCAAGAGATTAGCCGATGATTAGACATCTGTTTTTTCTTTCAAATGTTTGGTAAACAATATCATATGATGGATCCCTGCCATGCTGATGCCAGGACCACAGTATCAGTTATTTCTCCCTTTTCCACCTTCTCATTTGTTTTCAGTGTCATATATCTAATTCTATCCATTGTGTAATAAACAGTTCCTGTTCCTCATCCTGCCCTTCCCTTATAGCCTGTATCTCAGTAGTAACCTATCCCAACCATGTTGCATTTCATTCATACTTGCTGTGTCACACTCCAGCATCGCATGTATCCAATTCTTATTCTACAGGCTTTCTGTATAAGAAAACCTCCTTCAGGACCTTTTTACCTGCGGATGTCCCCTATAAACTAATCTTGCTTTTTGCTTCTTCACTCATACCTCAGTAACCAAGGCCCTTTCAGTTTACATAAGCCACACAATGACCTTACAGTGTTTCATTCAGATGAAAGACTGTTAAGGTTTAGGGTGGGTAGGATCTTTGCTGGTTGCATTGTCCACCTAATATACACCTACTAGCAGTAGCAACAGTGCCACTGATATGACTCAAGTGAATATAATAGAGCCGGTTTACTGGTTGAAATAGTGAAAAATCAAAGCTACCAGAATGCACCACTAGACTTGTAGAATTATAAATATTTATCATAAGCAGTAACTAAAAATAAAAGGAGACACATAGACCGAGCTTATTGCATAACTACATTATAAAACAAATATGAATGAAAAAATTAAGAACTGATTGTAAGCATGTAATACACTCATGTCTAAATGCTAGATGATAAAATGAGCTGTGAGTTCTGTCAAATGGTAAAGGGGGATGTTACAATTTCTATATGGTAATCGCATTGCGCTGTTGAGGTCAGGTCATCTTTTGGATGCCCTTCGGTTAGTTGTTGGAGTGAAGTTTTGTAACAGTTTGTTAGTGGGAAAGCTGATCTATGAAATTAAAAAATTTGACTTGGCAATGCCACAAAAATGCATTGCTTGAATGTAGCACAAAATGAAATTAAAATACAAACAGTTTGTTTCCAAACATGTGCACTTCTGTTTTTCCCATGAAACTGTGCATCCTCTGAGCTAATATATTTAAATCTGTGTACAAACCTCCCTCTGTGCTCATGCCCTTTTATTTTTCATTATCAAAGTATATAGTTGCAATCAGGAAATAAATTATGAAGGACTGTAACAGCAGGAATTTAATTTCATAAATCATACAGACACCACTGTGGAGATTATTGTTGAAAGGATGAAGGATAAAGGAATTAAAAAAAAAAAAAGATATATATATATATATATATATGGTTCTAATATATATATATATATATATATATATATATATATATATATATATATAATTAAATTACTGATAATAACATGCACAAAATATAACATCACAATTAATCTAAAAAAATTGTGCCGTTAATAAAAAAAATTAGATCAAACACAAAAAAGAATAGAAAAAGAAAGGTTTCCTTTTTGATCAGATAAAGTTAAAACAAGAAAGAAAGAAAAACTGCTAGACTTAATTTGTCTGAATAGTGGTGATGTTGGGGAAAGAGTGCTTCGTACTTTAACATGTTGGGCTGGAATTAGCGTCATGGCTATGATTAGTGTTAGGTTAATAATGCATGCATAAGATGGGTGGGAGGCATTGTTTTTGAAGTTGCAGTCAAAATCCAACATATGTATTTACTGGGAATCGATAGCATAACTACACATTCAATACTCCTATTCAAGATAATGGGTAGCATACAAATCATTATTATGGTTTTCAATAAATAAAATGAAAGCTGTATTTTCCTGGACTTTTGTAGTTACATCAAAGCTGTCTTTATCCATAAATCAAGACCTAAATCAGACTTAACAAACTTCAGACATTTAAGTCTGACATTTATCTTTTGGGATAGTTTTGAAATAATAATTAACCCATTGATGAAAAAAATGGTATTTACTATTATTACATCAAGACTAGAGTTATTCTATTCATTGAAAAACTCACCCAGTTAGGGGTCAGCCTATAAACTATTATGTGGGTCACAAAATGGCTCATGACAGAACACATACAGTCAAAATAGGGTAGCCCACCTCCAGCAGCAGATCCATTACCAGTGGTGTTTCACAGGGATTGGTGCTGAGGCCCCAATTGTTAAGAATCTACTTCTTATAAGTACAGACAAAAACAAAAGGTTTGTGGATAACAAAGTTTGCTGATGACTGCCAAGGGTCTATATGATTTCATCAAAGTGACTACCCATCGAACACCTATTCGTCAAACTTAATCCATCAAATGCTAATTCTGTTGAATGTTCATTTAAGCTAATTTCTTCCTAGGGAAACAAAAACAGTCGACCAACCTAGCGACCGTTACAAAAAATAAATTATTTAAAACCCACCCATGTGGGGGGGGGGGCTACACCCCTCAACGCCCCAAACTAAATAGGGTCTATATTATATTTTGAAAGTTTCAAACATCGAACACCATATGAGCGATGTTTGAAATTTTGAAAATGGAATAAAAAAATAAAAGTAAAAAACTATACTTACCTAAACGCAGTAGGCAGGGAGGAAAGCCCCTCTGCACCCCCCATGTGGGGGGCTGTGCCCCCCACACCCCCGCTACTTAAATATTCCTACTCCGAGATCGCACTACATTGAAGTAAAGGGAAAATATTCCCTATGGTGATTTCTGTGTTACATGCACAACGTTTAAATGTTTCGACAACTCGGGTTCGCTCAATACACGTTTGCCATTTACAATTTTCGATCATGCGATAGGAACCCACTAAATATACCAACTCCAAGATTGCACTACAGTTGGGAAAGGGGCAAGTTCCTGATGATAGCCAATAATTTTTTTTTCCATGGGAAAAAATTTGGAAAGTTTGATGAGTAGGTACTAAAAAGTATTCTGATGAAGTCCCTATTGTGTCAGAGATGAAAGCGCTCAATACTTGTTTTTTTTTTAAGTGAGTTTTAGCCTATTTAACTCTCCATGGAGTGTGCTTTTTTCTTTTTGTTTGAGGTTTTGATGAATAGGTGTAGTCATTTTGATGAAATGATATAGACCCAACTGCAAAATAGGAGCAGTCATTGAGTCCCCAAATGATGTCAACATTCTACAAGAAGGACTTATGAAAACCAATGATTGGTGCTAAATTCATGGTCTTAAACTCAAAGCAAAAAAAAAAAATGCATTATCATCCCCTTTGTCAAAGGCAATGTCCCTGTAGATTACTATATTAATAATAACACCCTAATTTCTAAATCAGTGGTAAGAGATTTTGGTAGACAGGTTGACAACAACCTTACTTTTGATCACCGTGTCTCCATGGTGATAAAGAAGTCCTTCTACATTGCTCACCTCATAAGCAAGGGCATAGCTTCCAGAAAAAAGAGGTTAAATCCCCCTTGTACATCGGGCCAAAAATAGATTACAATGTTCCCTTTGGTATGTACCTAAACAGGCACCTGCAGCAACTGGAGAGACCTCAAAGGTTCCTCAAAAAGAAAATTCAGGGTTTTCAGCACATATCTTACATGGACAGACGGAAATCAATGTCACTATACTCTGTATCATATAGACTACTCAGAGGTGACCACCACCTTGCATACAGAGCATCCTCTGATCCTGCCTTAATGGAAATGTTGCACATTCATAAGTCAAATGGTAGACAATTCACTCACTCTAGACACCTTAACCTAGCATGCAACATCAACAGGACTTACTGGAGAGAGATATATGTCTCCCATAGGTTGCCTCTCCTCTGAAAAAACTTCCAATGCAGGATAAACAGAGCCTCTCATTAACCTTTTTTAAGTGCAACTTGGACGATTGGATGGGAAACTGCAAATTCATCCCAGGTGTGCCACCACTGTCCCTCTTGGATAAGAGCAGTCTGTGCTGATTTAGATCTGCTTATAACATCGACCATATCTCTAGATCCTTAAGGGAACAAAGGCTAGGCTTGTAAGGGCCCTAGGGCTATTAGCCTAGTAACCTACTATGAACCTATGAACCTATGGTATCTAAACCTGGTAATATTCAATAAAAAGTAATCAGTTGCAGTGAGCCAAGGATTATCTGTCCACACTTTTAATTCTGGAATCATAGAGTGCACTTAAAATTAAACAGCAAACCTGTAATTATGTAAAAAACTGGCTGTGCAACTTAAAAAGGGTGAAGGCGGTGAATATATTCCCAAGTAGTCAAAAATATGAGGTGATGTTTTACATGCTTCTGTTCATTGGTTAATTGTCTTTAGATTCTGTGCAGAAGATATTAATGAGGGGGCTCTAATATGAATAATAAAACATAACGATGAGTGTATGATGGCAGGTATAGTTGTTTTCCTTTTGCTCTCACGCATACCTCAGGACTGTTTAACACATATGAGAGTGTGCTACTCAGGGAATAAACAGAAATTCAATATAACCAATTGTGTTTATGATTTCATCTGGTTTGAAAATAATGGAGGCCACTGATGTGCAAGTAGGTAAACGTGTCAGAATAAACTAGAAGGCTATGTGCATTTATGAATAAATACCTCAATGTTGATCAAGTGATAACCATAGCACTAAGAAAACCAACGGCAAAACATGTTTTATTTTTATAGGACTTTGCCAGTAAGAACCATATGCGTTCATTCCTTCCTTTAAGTCATTGGAAAGACAAATGGCAAAACGGTGCAGCTTTTCCCTCCATAAACAAATAATCTAGCTAAGGAAAGCAAAATGGTATTTTATCAAAAGTTACAAAGATCATTTAAAATTACTGTTCCCTATTTTGATTTTTTTTCAGCATGTTGTGCTTAGTTTATAAGGCATTGTTCACATTAATGTTATTTGAATTGCTATATTTACCATACAGCATATTGAATTGCTATGTTTACCATAGAGCACACATGAATCAATAAAAAATAGGTAATTTACTGTTAAATTTTGAAATCAACAACAATATGAAAACAGCTATGTGTCTGACCAAGTCCATACTAAAGGTTTTAGAAAAACAAAATACACACCTGCCTGAGAAGCACAACACACACTAGGGATTTTGATGGCATTTGGTTTTCACAGTGACCTCAGGTCCTAAGGATCATTTATCTCTGTGTACCAATATGTGCCCTTTTATTCCTGGCAATAAAAGAAAAGATGCTTATCTGAGTAATGTTGAACATGAATGATAGGAAAGGAAGGAGGTAGCCATGATGACACTAGATGAGGGCCAGAAAAGGGTAAAAGCATTAATGAAAGGAGAGGAAAAGGGCTTTAAAAAGATAAATGGAGGTCAAAGGGAGCAGCAATGTATCATATGCCACATTCTAGCCTATGTCTAAACCTCCCATCCTCCAAAAAAACAATTCCACACTTTATAATTAGTTTTATTCACTATACTGTCATGTTCCTAGTGAACAGAAGATAGTTTTTTTCCTTATGATGTTTTTATAATTGCATTTCACTCATATGTATCTCCTTCTGAAATCAAACTCCTACCATTTTAGCAATCTTCTTTAAATCAGGTAATTATTCTTGCTTGCAAAGAAAGAATATTTCCAGCTTTTACTGTGTCACGTTTTGCAAGCAATGCTTAATTAATGATGCAGGTGTCAGTTTATTGACATTGTGACTCTGAGAACTAATCATTAAAGAAATGAAAAGAGGAGTTAACAGCAATTTAAGAACAAATTTATGCAAGGAGCCTGTCTAATCACAAGCCCTTTGATCAGTAATTAGTGGGGTTCGAGATCTGTTTTTTTGTTTTTTGAGTATTCTGTGAGTTATGCCAATTTTCTAATAATGCAAAGCTACAGTTATATTTGTGTTGTCAAATGTTATAGACAGAAGCCTGCTATGCACAGAAAACAGATGATTGTCCAATGTTTATGCTGGTTAGTTTGGCATTCTGATTTATGAAGATTGTGTGAAGCATTAAAGTTACCTGTGGTTGAAGAGTTTATAACTCCGATTACAAATTTCTAACATGTAAAGTCGAAGACTGGGCACATCTGACTGCCAATTAAAGTAAATGTGAAATTTTAAAGCATGTCCTATTTTCATGAGGCAACCAGATAACTGCATTAGAAAATTATACATGCATGTATTTGTAGAGTAGAACTGCAGCAAATATGATTTAGGCACAGAGCAGGACAGAAACTAATGCTTAGCTTGGCTCTTAAAATGCAAGTCACTTCAAACTGTGAAAGCTATGGAACTTTGCTAAACTGACGTGATATCTATTTACATGTTCGGCTTGTTTTGTTAACAAGACATTAATGAGTTTAATCATCCGCGGTGGTGCAGCGGTAGCATTGTTGCCTCACAGCAAGATGTTCTCCCATTCAATTCTCGGCTGGAGTGCGGGGAGTGCCTTCTGTGTGGAGTCTGCATGTCCTCCCCACGGTTTGGTGGGTGTTCGAAAGACATGTGTAATGGGCATGCCTTCATTGAAGGTTGAACGTTGAGCTAGCACCTTGGCGTTCCTGAAAATTCGACTGCCAAACATTAGAGGACCAGTGTTCCGCTGTGGCAACCCCTAACTGGGAAAAGCTGAAAGACACAACACAACAACATTTCTTCACACTTGCTCAAAAAAAATTTTTAAATCAAAGTTGAAATTATGTTAGACTACAAATTAAGGGTGTTCTTCACCTGTATAGTGGAGTAAGGGCTTCTCCCACTGGATAAATGTTTTCAACAAACACCATTTAAATAAGGGACTTAATGAAACACTCATTACAGTGAGCTTGTTGTGGCTAAGTTTTTATATATGAACATCAGTATAACAAAATCACTTTTCTGTCAATATTAAAATATTAAAAAAAAAACAATCTTGTTTTCTATCAATAGTGGTGCCTTCTATGAAGGTTGGGTGCCGAGCTGGCAACTCAACATCGTAAAAACTCCATTGCCAATCAAGCTGCAAACCAGTGATCCTCTATGGTGACGCTTAGCTGGGAAAAGCTGAAAGACATTGCTTTTACCTTTTCTATCAGTATTAGTGCAGAATCAGCACACCCCACATATTAAACAGTGGATTATTATTTGGTCTGTGATCTTATGTGTTTTAAAAAATATATTTGAGAAATTCACCTGCAGAGTGAAACCAACTTCTGGCTTATATTTGTTTGACAGGCAGTAATATGTGTGCTATAGCTTTTAACATTGTTAGTTGGATTCTCATTCAATTCTGTGATTCATACATTGTGTGTGGCACCATGAAGTTTGCTTATTTGTATCAGAGAGGTTCATACACAAGACCTTCACTATGAAAAATGTGTAATGACCAGTTCTTACATAGGAACATTACTATAAATAAGGTTATTTTTCTTTTATTTTCAACCATAATGAGTGTGTGCCATGTACTACACAGAACAACTACACATGCTCAGCTTTTTATCAGATATTATGTGTTCTCCCTGACATTTCCAGCACCTTCATCTTCTTCTTTCGGCTGCTCCAGTTAGGGGTCGCCACAGCGGATCAACTGTTTCATCTGTACTTTTGTCCGCATGTATGATTTGGCAAAATTTTATGCCGGATGCCCTTCCTGACGCAACCCTCCCCATTTATCCAGGCTTGGGACTGGCACAAAGAAATGCACTGGCTTGTGCATCCCCAGTGGCTGGGTTTGCAACCCCAGTGGCTGAGTTGACATTTCCAGCACCTGCTCCACTATATACTCTTCAAGAGCTATGTACTTGTTAATATCTATCTTTCAGTAATTTAACCCCCAAATTTATAACAGTGTTTCAGAAAAACTGGATATTTTACGAGTTAGTGCAGTTTAACACATTTTTATTGTTAGTTGAAAGGCTAAACACAAATATATCAAATCACTCAAGATGTGTCATTTGGCAACTCCCAAGCATGGCAACTATCTATATCAGACAGTGTGATATTACCATAACTGATAAGCAGCATTTCTTATCTGAGTTTTGGCAAACTTCAAAGTTAAATATATTAGACGATTGCGATGTGAGTCAGTTGAGCATGCATATATAAAAGTTTGTGATTTCTAACTTACAAAAAATGGACCTTCAGAGAATTTCATTCGACCAAAAGTATCTTGATCACTTCTGGTTTGAACTTTTGACCCATAAATATTAATTTCTCCATTACATTATGAGCCATATTTTTAAACACTGGGTTTTTTGTCTGTACATAGCTTAGCTCGCAGTGTAGTTTTTTTTTTTTTGTCCAAACCCTACACTAGAAAACTTTGTGAAGAGCTGGCATAAATCAGGGTACTTTTAAGCATAGCTGTTCCTGTAGCTGAAACACATAATGCTGATCAATGTATAAGGTCATCATAACAAGTTCAAATGTATATGTTTTCTTCTGAAAATGTATCACTTGTTTCTATAACTAAAATGCCATCTACAAATGTACTACTGCATGCCATACCAAAACTATTGATGACAGTGTTAAAAAATAACTTGAGAGATTTGCTATAAAACCTCAGGGAACATTGCATTTTAATTTGCTGCTGTAGTTTGAAAATGTTTTCTAATAATTCCTGCACAATTTATAGTAGAGTATTTTGCACAAATCAGTGTTTTCCTGTGAGTAAATCAACAATGACCATTTAAAGCACAGTTTGTTGCCACTGCAACAAGACTTTGAAGCATGGTTATTTATATTGGTGCTTTACAGCCTGTGGGTATCCTGCACTTTCTTTTTTAAAATTACTGTAGAAATTGTGGCACAAATATAGCATCAGTGAAGGTACTTAATAATTCTCACCATCATTCATGTAAAATAAATGCAATAAAGAGCTTTAATCAATCATGAATTAAAATACAACATGATTTGTATGTTTCCACAAAAATGAACTCGTATATAAAATGTTGATCTGATGTTGTCACTTTCCATTTTATGCTTGACATATGGGTTCATTTCTGAGCATCAGAAGCAACTCAGCAGTTACTACAGCTAGCGATCACCAAAAACTCTCGAGCTTAACCCTTACCCATAAAGCTCCTCTCCCGGTTACCTCAGATTTTGTTTTCCACTTTTCATGTCAGACATGGTTCTCCATTGCTCTCGAGCTGAGTGACAATGTTTGTATTTCAAACTTTACTTCTACGTTTTATTACAGTCATTTTTGTAATATAATTGTCTACCTGTCCTTACTATTTCTATACGTTTCGCTGCTTTTTATGTTCCTTCTCCCTTGGTTTTCCTTTCAGTATTTGATGTCTGTTTACACTTGTGCGGACTATTATTGCTGATAGTACTTTCTTTGAGCCGTTTTTTACTATTAACAAAAAAAAGTTACATTTTTGTTTTAACACTTAGTTCTTTCTGTTGTTGTGTGAGGCTTCTTCTGAGTGTGTGTGTGTGTGCGTGTGTGCGTGAGTGCGTGTGTGTGTGTGTGTGTGTGTGTGTGTGTGTGTGTGTGTGTGTGTGTGTGTGTGTGTGTGTGTGTGTGTGTGTGTGTGTGTGTGTGTGTGTGCGTGAGTGCATGTGTGCATGTGTGTGTGTGTGTGTGTGTGTGTGTGTGTGTATATATATATATATATATATATATATATATATATATATATATATATACCTGCTTTGGCTGAAAAACCTAAAGCCCCTTCTGGCTTTAAGAGATGCCAGAAATGTGGACGTAAAAAAACTTTTCCTGATGCACATTTACTTTGTGTATACTGTTTAGGGCCGCTCCATCTCCAGGAGAACTGCTCCATCTGTCACTCATTCAGTCATGAAGCCTTAGTGAATAGGAAGTACAAGTTAATTCTTAAAGGGCTTTTAACATCTGCTTTCAATGAGGCAATGTCTGGGTTGCAGACATTTAAAAGGAAAATGGATGCGTCCTCTCCATCTTCGTCTTCTTCCTCCAGAACATTGGAAAACACAAAAAAACAGATGTTCATCGGTGCCTATGTCCCCATCAGCGCCAACTTCCAAGAAGCTTAAGTCTTCAGTTCCTCCAGATTCCATGGAACTGAGAGACATTTCAGCTCAGTAGTGGTACAGGAAGCTCCCTAGGTGCCTACTGCATTGGCCCCAAGCAAACAACCTGAGGATGTCTCCATGATTACTCTGCCTAGAACATCCTACTCCCCTTCATTTGATCCCTTACCAGAAATGTTGCCTTCACCCTTCCTTGAAAGACACAAATTGCCCTCACTCATTTCCATCTGTTCTACTAAAAGCCTGAACGAGGATGACATGGAGAGACTGGTGAATAAGATTCTCTGAGCAAGAGCATTGACAGGGTCCACTTCATTCCTGGCCCCTATGGGTGTAGGATCAGAGTCCTTTTATACACTGCCGACACTTCCTCCTCTGATTTCTACTGAAGGTTCAGAGCTCTTGGCTTTGAGCCACTTGGCACCAACTATATCAGAACCGAAGATATCCTTAACTACAGAATGGTCTCTTGCTCTGAGCTCTTCAGTTCAGTCAGAACCGGAGACCTCTCAGACCTGTATATGTCCTGTCAGCTCTGAGGTGCCAGAGTTGACCCCTGTTTTGTTTGAGCCTTCTCTGCACCTTGGGGCCTCAGTATGGATTAGTTTGGCTCTGGCATCAGTCTCACCAGGTGTTTCCTCAGAGGGGGGAGTGACCACAGTTCCAAGGCACTCTTTCTCAGTTTTGGGCTCCTTTCCCTCTTTGGGTGGGCCAGCTTTTGAGGCTATGAAGAGAACCTTGACTACAGCAGTCAGTCAGTCATCCTCTTCCACCTCAGAGCAGATATCCTTGCCTTCCTCCCATTTGGATGTTCAACATGTGCCTCCACTGGGTCAGCAGGTGTGGAAACTGCAGGATTCCCAAAAAGGAATTCCCTCTTATTCTGATACATCCCCAGATCATCCCACTGAGGAGCTCTGTAAAAAGAAAAAGTGCAAGAGGAAGCACTTGGATACCCCAGCATAATCAATCACCAATGACACTGACTTTGATGAAAGGGAAGGTTCCCCAAGGTTACTCCTGGATGAAGTCTTCTTTGGAGATATCCAGGAGATTCTGAAGCAAAGGGTTCATAGGTTCATAGGTTCATAGGTTGGTACTAGGCTATCGGCCCTAGGGCCTACACAAGCCAAGCCATAACAATTCCCTGGCTATTTCTTCCCACACTATTTACTTCCCTGGACCCTTGTCTAGCAGGGCGACTGACGTGATCCCGGGGTGAATTTCCTTTCTCCCATCCAATCATCAAGGTTCCTTTTGAAGAGGGCCAAAGAGGCACTCTGCTTGACATGTATGGGCAGTCTATTCCAGAGTCTGGGAGTCTCTGGGTCAGGAACCTATCCCTCCAGCATGTTTTGTTTATTGTGATGACAAGATTTAGCTCCCTGGAGCATGTGGCTCTGAGGGATTGGGATTTCTTTAAGTGTAGCATGTCCAACAACTCTAGGTATGACATGGCCTTGTATGTTAAGCAGAGATTGCCTCAGAGTAGACAATATGTGACAGAGTATAGCTGGAGTTTTTTAAAGTGGTCAGCATAGGGCATCTGCTTAGGCTTGTGATTCTTTTAGTGAGGTATTTCTGCGGACTTTCCAGTTGGTGCAGATGTCTTGAGAGGTACAAACCAAATGGGGCATTGTATTCTATAATGGGTCTAATGATGGATGAGTACAGTGGGACAATGACCTCCTTTTTTCTGTATGAAAAGCCCTTAATAATGAGGTGTGCCACATAGAAGGATTTCCTGACTGTTGTGGCAATGTGGTTATCGAAGGTGAGACCACTGTCCACCTGTGTCCCTAAGTCTCTTATCACACTTTTGGTGTTTAGTGTACTGCCACCTATGTGATAATTCATGGGTACATGTTTTTTTCCCAAAGGAGATAACTATAGATTTATTGGCATTGAGCTTGAGCCCATGGCTCTGGCACCAAGCATCTGTTTCTGTAAGGCCCTTTTGTAGAGTATCCACATCATTTGGGGATTCAATAATGACTCCCAGTTTGTAGTCATCTGCGAACTTTGTTAGTCAGAGTCCCTTAGTGTTGGCCTGTACTTCAGAGAAGTAGATGCCAAACAAGAGAGATCCCAGGACTGAACCCTGAGGTACTCCACTTGTCACTTGTCTGGAGCTGAATTTGGAGTCAGCTACTTTTACAGTGTGGGTTCTCTTAGTAAGCCAGTTGGCAATCCATCGAGTGATGTAGGGATTAATGCCCAGCTTAGTAAGTTTATCTATGATTCCAGAGTGGGGGATGGTGTCAAAGGCCTTGGCGAGGTCCAGATAGGCATTGTGGATTGCCTTACCCTTGTCCACGGCTCTGGACACTGATTCGAAGAAGTCAATAAGGTTCAGGAGACAAAATCGGCCCTTCAAGAACCCAAACTGGGTGGGGTCCAGTTTTTGAAGGTTGCCAATGTCTTTGTTTATAAGTTCCATGATAATATGTTCCATGGCATTGCAGATCAGGCTCGTCAGACTGATGGGGTGGTAATTTCCAGGATCCAAGCTGGATCCCCCCCTTGTAGAATGGGATAACTGTAGCTGTGCACCACTCAGTGGCACGAAGCCTGAGGTGAGGGTATGATTAAACATGACACTTAGGTGAGGTGCCTGTTCATTTTGTAGTTCATGTAGTACACAGCCCGGGATGTCATCTGGTCCCATTGATGCTGTATTCTTAGCTTTGGAGAGTGAGTTTTTTACCTGTGTGGCCGTTATTAAGGCCCCTGACACTGTTGAGCCTATTCCCAGGAGACCTGATAAAGTTTTAACCACCCCAGAAGATAAGCAATTCTGGTCTAAGGGTTTAGTTGCTGATGCCATGGTCATAGCAGCCACAACTAAAAATGAACTAACTGAAGAGAGTTCCTCTATCCATCCACCTAACAGAAAGTCTCGGTTGATGGATAGATTTAAGAAGCTAGTCTATGCATTATTGACCTTTGCACTAAGGTCCTTGAACTTTTAGGCACACTTGACCAGACTGCAAAATAGATCTAATCAAGGAGTTATCAGATACTCTATCAGGAGCCATCTCTAAGTAGGTCCAAGATAGAGTTACTTCCCAGCTGGCTACCTTACAGTCTGCATCAAACTCATCCATGGTACTAATTGCTCATGCAGCCGAAGGGATAACCAGAGTGGCGGGTTCAGATGTTGCCATTAGGCGACACACCTGGATGCATCTCTGTGATTTTGCGGAGCCATTCAAGTCTTCCTTTGTCAATGCACCTTTTGATAGATCTTCCTTATTTGACCCAAAAGTTAAAGACACGTTATCTAGGTCTGAACAAGATGGAAAGACCCTTTCTGCCATGGGCATATGTTTTTCTACTCCTCAATGACCATTGTCTAGAAAGCAGAGAAGCAGTGGGAAATGTGGTTCAAGAAGTCCCAAGGGAATTTTCAGGACACACATGAAAGAAGTTCCCCCAGGAGTAGAGGGGGGGGACTTTAATGGAAGATACCATCCACTTTGTAGAGGTGGCCCACAGAACCAGGGTTTTGTAGATTAATTCTCTGGCAAACCCTTTCATTGCTCCTGAGAGGAGGCCCAATTGTCTTCCTCTGTTGGCAGTCGGGAGATATCTATCCCTGCACCTCAAAGCCTGGCTACAAATAGCTTCAGATACTTGGGCACACAGGATCATTTCCAGAGTTATACCATATCCTTTTCCCTTCCTCCTCCCATATGCAGGAAAATCCCTGATGTTCCACCCAATGCAGTTCTTCAAATACAAAAACTGCTAGAAAAAAAGAGTCATCCAAAAAGTTCCACCAGGCCAGACAGACTCCAAAACTTACTCAAGATTCTTTTTAGTGACAAAAAAGACACAGGACTGGAGACCAATTTTGGATCTAAGTGTGCTGAACAAGTCAGTTCGGCAAACCAAATTTTGGATGGTCATGGTCCTGTCCATTATTCTGTTTTTGGAAAAGGATGACTGGATGTGCTGTATAGATCTCCAGGATGTGTATTACCATATCAAAATGGACAAATGATCCAGAAGTTTTCTTAACTTCCAGCTAGGAGCCAGTCATTATCAATTCAGAGTTCTGCCTTTGTTCCTCACCACCGCCCCAGGGTGTTTACCAAATGTGTATCAGTAATAGCAGCTCACATGAGACTGCAGGGATTCAAAGTCCTTCCATATTTAAATGACCATCTCATAGGTTCATAGGTAAGTACTAGGCTATTGGCCCAAGAGCCTATGTAAGTCTTGCCAAAAAGGTACCCTGGCTTTCGCCTCCCAAGAAAATAATTTTCCTGTACCCCTGTCGAGCAGAGGCACAGAAGTGATCCCTGGGGTGAATTTCCTATTTCCCTTCCAATCATCAAGATTTTTCTTGAAGAGTACTGATGAGGAGCCTTATTTGATATAGATAAGTATTTTTTTCCAGAGTATGGGAAGTCTCTGGGACAGGAATCTGTCCCTCCAGCATGTTCTGTTTATTGTGGTGACTAGGTTTAGGTCCAAAGAGCATATAGCTTGGAGGGACTGGGATTTCTTTAAGTGAAACATGTCCAACAGCTCTGGCTTTGACATAGCTTTGTATGATAGGCAGAGATCGCCTCTGAGTAGGCAATATGCGACAGAGTAAAGCTGGCGTTTTTTGAGACAGTCTGCATAGGGCATCTGTTTGAGACCATTAATCCTCTTTGTGAGGTATTTCTGCACCCTTTCCAGTTGTTGTAGATGTCTTGTGAGATACATACCAAAAGGGGCATTGTACTCTATAATGGGTCTAATGAGTGACGAGTAGAGGGGAACAATGACCTATTTTTCCTGAATGAGAAACCTTCTGGATGAGGTGTGCCACATAGAAGGATTTCCTGACTACTGTGGTGATGTGATTATCAAAGGAGAGACTACTGCCCACCTGTGTCCCAAGGTCTCTTATCACACTTTAGGTGTTAAGTAGACTACCAGCTATGTGGTAGTTCATGGGTACAAAGTTCTTACCAAAGGGGATGACAATGCACAGCTGGAGTTTTTTAAGGTGGTCAGCATAGGGCATCTGCTTTAGGCCTGTGATTCTTTTAGTGAGGTATTTCTTCGGCCTTTCCAGTTGTTGCAAATGTCTTGAGAGGTACATACCAAATGGGGCATTGTACTCTATAATGGTCTAATGAGGGATGAGTACAGTGGGACAATGACCTCCTTTTTTCTGGATGAAAAGCCCTTAGTGATGAGGTGTGCCACATAGTAGGATTTCCTGACTGTTGTGGCAATGTGGTTATTGAAGGTGAGACCACTGTCCACCTGTGTCCCTAAGTCTCTTATCACACTTTCGGTGTTTAGTTTACTGCCACCTATGTGATAATTCATGAGTACGTGTTTTTCCCAAAGGGGATAACTATAGATTTCTTGGCATTGAGCTTGAGCCCATGGGTCTGGCACCCAGCATCTGTTTCTGTAAGGCCCTTTTGTAGAGTATCCACATCATTTGGGGATTCAATAATGGCTCCTAGTTTGCAGTCATCTGGGAACTTTGTTAGCCAGAGTCCCTTAGTGTTGGCCTGTACTTCAGAGAAGCAGATGCCAAACAAGAGATGTTCCAGGACTTAACCCTGAGGTACTCCACTTGTCACTTGTCTGGAGCTGAATTTGGAGTCAGCTACTTTTACAGTGTGGGTTCTGTCAGTAAGCCTGTTGGGCAACCCATCGAGTGATGTAGGGATTAATGCCCAGCTTAGTAAGTTTCTCTATGATTCCAGAGTGGGGGATGGTGTCAAAGGCCATGGCGAGGTCCAGATAGGTTGTGTGGAGTTCCTTACCCTCGTCCATGGCTCTGGAGAGTGATTTGAAGAAGTCAATAAGATTCAGGAGACAAGATTGGCCCTTCACAATCCCAAACTGGGTGGGGTCCAGTTTTTGAAGGTTGTCAATGTCTTTGTTTATAAGTTCCATGATAATACGTTCCATGGACTTGCAGATCAGGCTCTTCAGACTGATGGGGTGGTAGTTTCCAGGATCCAAGGTGGATCCCCCCTTTTGGATTGGGATAACTGTAGCTGTGTGCCACTCAGTGGGCATGAAGCCTGAGGTGAGGGTATGATTAAACATGACACTTAGGTGAGGTGCCAGTTCATTTTGTAGTTCATGTAGTACAAAGCCCGGGATGTCATCTGGTCCCATGGATGCTGTATTCATAGCTTTGGAGAGTGCGTTTTTTACCTGTGTGGCCGTTATTACCGGAATTTGGCAATCTTCCAGTATTGAGATGCGCCATTTAAGGGGTGAGAGGGGGGTGAAGTTGGCACTGAATCAATCTGCCAGGATATTGGCAATATCCTTGGGATCAATATGTTTAATGCCATTCTGTTGTAGCTCAGAGCAGATCTGAACATTGCCGTTTAGATTCTTGAAATATATATAGAATGCCTTGTGGTTGTCTTTGGAATCTTTGGCAATTTTATTTTCGTAACTAGCGTTGGAGGATTTTATGAGGAATCTCAGCTTCTTACTGAAGCTGGTAAGGGTGATTGGAAGTCCCAAAATCCTTCCTTTGAGGAGTCTGTGTACCTGCAGGCTTCTGGTACTCACCCATCTACCTATTGGGTGACTCCATCCACTGATCAGCTCATCTCTCAGCAGTCATGGAAGGCCATTGACACTGTTGAACCTATCCCCAGGAGACCTGACAAAGTTTTAACCACCCCAGAAGATAAGCAATTCTGGTCTAAGGGTTTAGCTGCTGATGCCATGGTCATAGCAGCCACAACTGAAAATGAACTAGCTGAAAAGAGTTCCTCTATCCATCCACCTAACAGAAAGTCTCGGTCGACGGATAAATTTAAGAAGCGAGTCTATGCATTATTGACCTTTGCACTAAGGTACTTGAACTTTTTGGCACACTTGACCTGACTGCAAAAGGATCTAATCAAGGAGTTATCAGATTCTCTTTCAGGAGCCATCTCTAAGTAGGTCCAAAATAGAGTTGCTTCCCAGCTGGCTACCTTACAGTCTGCATCAAACTCATCCATGAGACTCATTGCTCATGCAGCCGAAGGGATGACCAGAGTGGCGGGTTCAGATGTTGCCATTAGGCGACACACCTGGATGCATCTCTGTGATTTTGCGGAGCCATTCAAGTCTTCCTTTGTCAATGCACCTTTTGACAGATCTTCCTTATTTGACCCAAAAGTTAAAGACACGTTATCTAGGTCTGAACAAGATGGAAAGACCCTTTCTGCCATGGGCATATGTTTTTCTACTCCTCAATTACCATTGTCTAGAAAGCAGAGAAGCAGTGGGAAATGTTGTTCAAGAAGTCCCAAGGGCATTTTCAGGACACACATGAACGAAGTTCCCCCTGGAGTAGAGGGGGGGACTTTAATGGAAGATACCATCCACTTTGTAGAGGTGGCCCACAGAACCAGGGTTTTATAGATTCATTCTCTGGCAAACTGTTTCAGTGCTCTTGAAAGGAGGCCCAGTTGTCTTCCTCTGTTGGCAGTCAGGAGATATCTATCCCTGCACCTCAAAGCCTGGCTACAAATATCTTCAGATACTTGGGCACACAGGATCATTTCCAGAGTTATACCATATCCTTTTCCCTTCCTCCTCCCATATGCAGGAAAATCCCTGATGTTCCACCCAATGCAGTTCTTCAAATACAAAAACTGCTAGAAAAAAAGAGTCATCCAAGAAGTTCCACCAGGCCAGACAGACTCCAAAACTTACTCAAGATTCTTTTTAGTGACAAAAAAGACACAGGACTGGAGACCAATTTTTGATCTAAGTATGCTGAACAAGTCAGTTCGGCAAATCAAATTTTGGATGGTCATGGTCCTGTCCATTATTCCATTTTTGGAAAAGGATGATTGGATGTGCTGAATAGATCTTCAGGATGTGTATTACCATATCAAAATGAACAAATGATCCAGAAGTTTTCTTAACTTCCAGCTAGGAGCAAGTCATTATCAATTCAGAGTTCTGCCTTTTTTCCTCACCACAGCCCCAGGGTGTTCACCAAATGTGTATCAGTAATAGCAGCTCACATGAGACTGCAGGGATTCAAAGTCCTTCCATATTTAAATGACCATCTCATAGGTTCATAGGTTCATAGGTAAGTACTAGGCTATTGGCCCTAGGGCCTATAAAAGCCTAGCCAAAAAGGTACCCTGGCATTCGCCACCCAAGAAAATGATTTTCCTGTGCCCCTGTCAAGCAGAGGCACAGTGATGATCCCCAGAGTGAATCTCCAATTTCCCATCCAATCATCAAGATTTTTCTTGAAGAGTGCTAATGAGGAGCTTTATTTGGTATAGGTAGGTAATTTGTTCCAGAGTATGGGAAGTCTCTGGGACAGGAATCTATCCCTCCAGCATGTTCTGTTTATTGTGGTGACTAGGTTTAGGTCCCTAGAGCATATAGCTTGGAGGGATTGGGATTTCTTTAAGTGAAGCATGTCCAACAGCTCTGGGTTTGACATAGCTTTGTATGATAGGCAGAGATCGCCTCTGAGTAACAATATGCGATGGAGTAAAACTGGCATTTTTTGAGACGGTCTGCATAGGGCATCTGTTTGAGACTGGTAATCCTCTTTGAGAGGTATTTCTGCACCCTTTCCAGTTGTTGTAGATGTCTTGTGAGGTACATACCAAAAGGGGCATTGTACTCAATAATGGGTCTATTGAGTGATGAGTAGAGGGGAACAATGACCTCTTTTTTCCTGGATGATAAACCTTTTGGATAAGGTGTGCCACATAGAAGGATTTCCTGACTACTGTGGTGATGTGATTATCAAAGGCGAGACTACTGTCCATCTGTGTCTCAAGGTCTCTTATCACACTTTAGGTGTTAAGTAGACTACCACCTATGTGGTAGTTCATGGGTACAGAGTTCTTACCAAAGGGGATGATAATGCACATTTTGGCATTGAGCTTGAGGCCATGGCTTTGACACCAGGCATCTGTCTCAGTGAGGCCCTTTTGTAGGATGTCCACATCATTAGGAGTTTCAATTATGGCTCCTAGTTTGCAGTCATCTGTGAACTTCATTAGCCAAAGACCTTCTGTGTTAGCCTGTACTTCAGAAGGGTCTATATTACGAGATCGACAAACCCTTTACGTGAATACCTAATCATCGACCCCTATACCGCAAACTGTGAAAATCCCAAATGCACTAAACCGCGAAAAATAAAATATTGAACTATCATAGTCGGCCAACCCTGCCACCCGCTACATAGTACCTACCCAAACAAAATAAATAAACCACATACATACACTAACCATACCCTACTTCTAACCTAAAGTAAAGCACCAAAACCCTACTTTAACCCTACATTAAACCCCATATACAAAACTAACTATGCACTATCCTTAACCCCTCCCTAACCCTAAGGTCCGTAACTACCGCACACTTCCCCTACAGACATACACCCAAACAAAATAAATAATCCACATACATACATTTAACAAAACCCTACTTCCAACACTACACTAAACCCCACATACACAACTATCTATGCACTATCCTTAACCCCTCCCTAACCCTAAGGTCCGTAACTACCGCACACTTCCCCTACAGACATACACCCAAACAAAATAAATAATACACATATATACACTTAAAAAAACCCTACATCTAACACTACACTAAATCTTACATACATTACCTATCTCTGCACTAACCTTAACCTATATCCTAACCCTAAAGCCCTATCTATCGCACACTTACCTTATGGAGCTCTACCACAGACAGGCAACCAAACCAAATCAACATTCCGGAATTCGCGGTTTTGGACGTTCAAGGTTCCTGTACTTCACGCAATACGGGTCACCGTATTCATATTTGCGTAAATGGGTTTCCGATCTCGTAATAGGAATCCCTTCAGAAAAGTATATACTGAACAGGAGAGGACCCAGGGCTTAACCCTGTGGTACTCCATTTGTCACTGGTCTGAAGTCGGATTTGGAGTCTGCTACTTTCACAGTGTGGGTTCTGTCAGTGAGCCAGTTGGCAACCCATCTTGTGACATAGGGATTTATACCTAGTTTAGTGAGTTTGTCTATAATTCCAGAGTGGGGGATGGTATCAAAAGCCTTGGCAAGATCTAGATAGGCTGTGTAAACCACATTACCCTCATCTACGGCTTTGGTGACTGCTTCAAAGACGTCTATCAGGTTTAGGAAACATGATTTGCCTTTTACATACCTGAACTGGGTGGTGTCCAGAGTTTGGAGATTACCAATGTCTTTGTTTATAAGTTCCATGATGATACGTCCCATGGCCTTGCAGAACAGGCTTGATAGGCTAATGGGCAGTAATTCCTGGGGTCTATGGTGGCTCCCCCTTTGTTGAGTGGGATAACCGTTGCTGTGCTCCATTCAATGGGCACAAAGCCTAATATGAGGCTATGATTGAACATGGTGCTTAGGTGGAGTGCCAGTTCATTCTGTAGTTCATATGCAACGCAGCCTGGGTTGTTGTCAGGTCCCATGGATGCTGTGTTCTTGGCTTTGGAGAGTGTGGTTTTTATCTGTGAAACCATGATTACAAGAACTTTGCATTCTTCCGGTATAGAGATGGTCCCTTTAGGGGGTGAGAGGGGGGTATAGTTAGCACTGAACCTATCTGCCAGGATTTTGGCAATATCAGTTGGTTCTGTATATTTAGTGCCATTGTGCTGTAACTCAGAGCAGATCTGAGTGTTGCCATTGAGATTCTTGACATAGCTATAGAATGCTTTGTGGTTATCTTTAGAATCAGTGACAATTTTGTTTTCATTACTAGCTTTGGAGGATTTTATGAGGGATCTCAGCTTCTTACTGAGGCTGACCAGGGAGTTCCTCCAATCATGGGATTTTACTCTTTTCTGCAACAGTTTCTTTCTTCTGTTGTAGAGTTTGTTTATGACAGGGGACCACCAGACTGGCTTCCTTTTTTTGGAGGATAGCATCTTGGATCTGTTAGGGATAGCATGATCCATGCACTCGTGTAAGTGCTTATAAAGTGCATTTGTGTAGGATTCAGCAGTCATACCTCTATTGTCCATCTGCATAGGCATCGTGAAGTTTGCCACTTCTATCTTAAGAAGCTTTGGAGAAATGTTTTACCGTGGTTTCCCTAATGGGGGTGGGGCGGGATGTGGATATCTAGGGAGATTAGCTTGTGGTCGGATCTGACCAATGAGGAATTGACCTCTGGTGTGGAACACCGGTCACACATGTTGGTAATGACCAGGTCTAGGATATTGCTGCCCCTGGTGGGGGTGTGGATAAGTTGATCCAAGGCATTGGAATTTATTACCACTCAAGCCAGGCATCAGTTAATAGCAGCAAGAGATCATGTCCTTCAGACTTGTCCTCATTTAGGGATAACTATAAATTTCAAAAAATCACAATTGACTCCTATTCAAACCTTAGAGTTCATAGAAGTGATTCTAAACACAAGGACTTCCATAGCCTCTCTTTCCCTGCAAGATTAGAGAAAAATCAGAGTACAGGTCCAGAAAATAATCAACAACAGGAAAGTGACTGCATGTCTAGTTCTGCAAGTCCTAGGGTCCATGGCAGCTGTTATAACTCTAGTTCCTGTGGCAAGATACCATATGAAAATATTACAATGGCTGCTTTTGACTCAGTGGTTGATACTGTATCAACCCATGTTGGATTTGATTTCAATCACCAATCTTTGCAAAAGAGATCTAACTTGGTGGATGCAATCCAAAAAAATTCTTCTAAGCTGCTCCTTTGTCCTTTCACAACCCAAGGCCTTAGTGACCATGTCCGCTTCCCAGATAGGGTGGTGGGGTCATTATCTGGGCAAGACTATCCAAGGCACTTGTTTCTCCATAAAGGCCAACTTACATATCAATGACCTGGAACTGAGAGCAGTGCTGTTAGCATTGCAGGCCTTTCAAATTGCTCTTCCTTTACGGAAAATTACAATTCAAACAGACAATATGTCAGTGGTTTGGTAAATCAGCAAACATGGGAGGAACAAAATCCTATTCCCTATGTCAAGAAGCTCTCAGAGTGTGGCTTTGGGGTGATCTCTTCCAACCACTTTCTGTTAGCAACACACATTCTGTAAAGTTCCAGTGTGATAGCAGACAAACTAAGCATGTGCATTCTCCTACCTCACAAGTGGTCTCTCAATCTAAACATGACAGAAAGGATTTTCCATCAGTGAGGCCAGCCTTGCTGTGACCTATTTGCCTTTCCCCTAAACAATAAGCACAGCAACTACCTTGCCCTGATCTCCCCTCTGGGGAGGAGGGGGGGTCACCGAGGGATGCTCTTCTGCAAACTTGGCCCTCCGGACTTCTTTATGCCTTTCCCACTGATTCCCCTGATTCCAAAATTTCTACAGAAAGCAATCCGGCTGAAGATCAAAGTGATCCTTGTTGCACCTTATTTGCCTCGACACATATGATTCCCCTTTCTTTGGCCTTGTCTGGTTTATCAACCTTGGATTCTGGACCTGGCTCCAAACTTACTGTCCCATCCAGAGGAATTAGTCCATCCAAATATTCTGAACCTCAAGCTGACAGGTTGGTTTCTTCAGTTCCATTAATAGCCAGGCAACCTATGCTCCTTCCCAGTCTGTCATATTCTTCTAGCCTCTCATAAACCATCCACCACTAAACTTTACACTAGTAAATGGAAAAGGTTTACATTTGGGCAGGTGACAGTAATATGGATGCTTTTTTCAGCATCTATTAATAAAATTCTAAATTTTTAGCTTCACTTTTCAATAGAGGAGCTTCTTCTTCTACCATTACTATTCAGCTAGCAGCTATTTCCAATTTTCATAATGGTTTTAAAGAGTCCTCTCTGGCTTCTCATAAGCTTTTCAAGGCCTTTTTAAAAGGGACTCTCTTGTTAAGGCCTCCTTTTAAAGACCCTACTCCACCTTGAAATCTAAACTTGGTGTTGCAAGCTATTGTTCAACCTCCCTTTGAGCCAGCGGCTGATTGTGATTTAAAGTTTTTATCCTGGAAGACTACACTTTTAGTGGATATAACTTCTGCTAGGAGGATTTCAGAAATACAAGCCTTGTCTTGTAAACCTCTCTACTTGATTTTTCACAAAGACAGAGTTTCTTTGAGAAGTAACCCTTCCTTTCTACCTAAGGTAGTCTCAAAGGCCAATATCAACCAGACCATTAATTAGCCAGTGTTCTTTCCCAGTTTCACCAAAAATGCAAATATTGCTTACATTTGTTAGATGTTTGAAGGCAACTGCAACTTTATTTGCACAGAACTAAGGATATCAGGAAATCTGACCAATTGTTTACTTCTTTCTCAAGCAGAAAACTTGGTAAACTAGTGAGCAAGGTGACACTGGTTATATAGCTCAAAGACTGTATAACTTTCATCTACAATAATGAGGGAGTTGAGTTGTAAAAAGCTGTTAGAGCACATTCTACTAGAGCTGTGGCTACTTCAACAGTCTTTCATTCTAGAGCATCTATGGATGCTATTTGTGCAGCAGCAACTTGGGCTACTCCCCATACCTTTATTGACTGATTACAAATTAGAATTGGTCTGCAGAGGAAGAGCATCATTTGGCTCAATGGTGCTCAGGAATATCCTTCTTTGGGTCCACCCAAGATTTAGGATAGCTGGGGACTCTGTCCCATATGTCAAGGATAAAATGAAAATTGACAACATCAGATAACTTACCATAGCGTTCCATCTGTGTTGTCCATTTTCATTTATCCTAAACTGCCCTCCCTCCATCCCTCTGCCATTGGAGTTTTAGTGATATGGACAGCTAACATAATTGTTGATGACATATGCATATAGTTCCAAATAGGATCTCTATGAATGCTTTTGGTTTCTTTCTTTCTTTCCTTCTTTATTTATTTCAGTCTGCCTTCTGCAAACTCAATCTGAGGTAACTGGGAGAGGAGATTATGGGTAAGGTTTAAGCTCAAAAGTTTTTGGTGATCACAAGCTGTAGTAACAGCCAAGTTGGTTCTGATGGTCAGAACCAAACCCATATGTTCATAGGTTCATAGATTCATAGGTTCATAGGTTGGTACTAGGCTATCAGCCCTAGGGCCTATACAAGCCTAGCCATAACAATTCCCTGGCTATTTCTTCCCACATTATTTACTTTCCTGGACCCCTGTCTAGCAGGGCGACTGACATGATCCCTGGGGTGAATTTCCTTTCTCCCATCCAATCGTCAAGGTTCCTCTTGAAGAGGTCCAAAGAGGCACTCTGCTTAACATGTATGGGCAATCTATTCCAGAGTCTGGGGAGTCTCTGGGTCAGGAACCTATCCCTCCAGCATGTTTTGTTTATTGTGATGACAAGGTTTAGATGTCAAGAATAAATGAAATCTGGACAACACAGATGCAATGTTATGGTAAGTATATGATTTATTTTTTCTGCAAATTATTTCTTTATTCTCCTCCTGTGTTCTTAATCAAAAAATAAAGGAATGATCACATATCCGTATGCAGATATGGACATTTTGCATGCATGTATACTTTTACAAATGTTGGCTAGTTTTACTGGGCAATATCAAAGGCAAAAATACTGTAGTGCTCTATCTGTCTTTTTATGACTGTTTTCAACCTATGCAGTTCTACTGGAGGCAGTGGTTGTGATGCATTATTTCCAGTGCTGTTACCAAAACTGTTGATAGCACTACACCCTCTCTTGCTATGATTGCTAATGTTTTTATCCCGCTTGCTTCAGTCTGGAGTAGTAATGTAGATCAGCTTCAGATGTGGAGGCTATCTCTCATATTGCCAAATTATTTTTCAGCAACTTACAATCAATTAAACTCATTTAATTGGAGTCATTTATCAAACTTTTATGGTGACAGCCTTCATCTCTCATACTGTGGTTTACCCCTGTGCTCCTAAGCTAATACAATTAATTCCAAGATTGCAAAACCTTGGTACAAGTAAGAAATATTTTTAGACTCACTCTTTCAAAAGGACAGTTTCAATGGCTCATAGTTTGCTAAAGTGATTCAATGACAAAAAAATGATATTTACGCTTTATTTTATGCATTTATTTAAGCTTCTTTACTGGAGTAGTACTTTCATGGGAGGCATTTGAAGGCACAGCCTAGCTTAATTAAATTATAAATGATGCATAGAGAATAAAATAGTAATTAAGAAGTAATGTAAAAAATGCATAACACAACAAAAAAATGAATGTCAGCAAAGTCAAAAGATAAGAGTTCATCAAGGTTAACACAAAGGAAGTTGCTTTGATAATTCTTATATTTGTTTAATAAGAATTTCCAATGGAGACAAAGAATATGCAGGGTCTGCAGGAGGAAGGAATTAAATGATATTAGGTGATATATTCTTTTGCCAGCAGTTGAACTGTGATTTTTGAAGAGGTATTGACATAAGTTGGGAGAAGAATTTAGGTCTTTTTGGAAGAAGGGGAGTGCCAAAGAGTTGGAATTAAACTGAAGATGGCATTGCTTTGCTCAATGTAGACTGAATGTGGGGAGAAGAAGATTGAGGATTGTTTGTGAGTAACTTCTAAAGCTGCTAGAACATTTTTGTCACTAATTTATCTGCTAGCGGAGAATATGTCTTGAGGTACATTAACTTACATGAATCCTGAAATTTGCTTCAGCTTTGAGGATTAAAACTGAATTTCCAAACGGTAGCATATTGTGGCACATCCCAAAAGGACAATCCGTTAGTATGACTAGCACAGCGATGTGACTTTGCAAGATAGTTTCAAACTGCATGCACTCATAGAATCAAGAGGCTTGGGAACTGAAAAATAAAATTATTTCTCCATCATGCTATTATTTCATCAACATTCTCCGCACATTAATAAACATGGTTTTCTAGGAAAGAATTTATTGTATTATGGCCCGCCTTCAGTCACAAGAATGTTAATAAGCTTTCACATGAGGCGAACATATCAGTAATAAGACCCCATGCTTTTCAGTTTTGTTGACCCTTTTGTGTGCTCCCAGAAATGAAATTCAGAAAGAGTTTACTTTTCTTCCTGTTGTTTTTTTTTGACAATCTCCAGCAAATGTAAACATCTGTAATGTCTTGTTTTATTTTTTATATTGTGCTAAGCAGTTCCCATCATTTCCTTGGGCTTGGACGTGTGTGTTTTGTGTAAAAAGTGATGCCCAAGTGGCTCCCCACTTAAGCACCATGCTCAATAATAGCCTCGCATCAGGCTTTGTGCCCACTGAATGGCGCGCAGCAACAGTTATCCCACTCCACAAAGGGGGAGCCACCACTGATCCCGGGAACTATCAACCTATTAGCCTGATGAACCTGGTCTGCAAGGCCATGGAACATATCATCATGGAACTCATAAACAAAGTCATTGGTAACCTCCAAACTCTGGATCCCACCCAGAGTGGCTTTCAACACCATCACCCATTCTGGAATTATAGCTCACTAAGCAAGGTATAAATCCCAACATCACAAGATGGGTTGCTAACTGGCTCACTGACAGCACCCACACTGTAAAAGTTGCAGACTCCAAATCTGACCTTAAAGCAGTGATAAGTGGAGTACCACAAGGTTCTGTCCTGGGACCTCTCCTGTTTGGTTTCTACTTCTCTGAAGTACAGTCTAACACAGAAGGCCTCTGGCTAACGAAGTTTGCAGATGACTGCAACTAGGAGCCATAGTCAAGTCCCCAAATGATGTGGACATCCTACAGAAGGGCCTCGCTGAGACAGATGCCTGGTGTCAGAGCCATGACCTCAAGCTCAATGCCAAAAGTGCAGTGTCATCCCCTTTGGTAAAAACTCTGTACCCATGAACTATCACATAGGCAGCAATCTACTTAACAAAGAACGTGTGATAAGAAACCTTGGGACCCAGGTTGACAGTGGTCTCTCCTTTGATAGTCATATCACCACAGTAGTCAGGAAGTCCTTCTACGTGGCACACCTCATCATAAAAGGGCTCTCATCCAGCAAAAAAGAGGTCATTGTTCCCCTCTACTCGACACTCATTAAACCCATTATAGAGTACAATGCCCCTTTTGGAATGTACCTCACAAGACATCTGCAGCAGCTGGAAAGGCCACAGAAGTACCTCACAAAGAGGATTACTGGCCTCAAACAAATGCCCTACACTGACTGCCTCAAAAAACTCCAGCTTTACTCCGTAGCATATCGCCTACTCCGAGATGATCTCCACCTAACCTATAAAGCTATGTCAAACCCAGAGCTGTTGGACATGCTCCACTTAAAGAAGTCCCAACCCCTCCGAGCTACACACTCTAGGGACCTAAACCTTGTCACCAGAATAAACAAAACATGCTGGAGGGATAGATTCCTGTCTCAGAGACTTCCCATACTCTAGAACAGGCTACCCATCTATGTCAAGCAAAGTTCTTCATTAGCACGCTTCAAGAAAAATCTTGATGAGTGGATGGGAAAAAGGAAATACACCCCAGGGATCACTTTTGTGTCTTTGCTCAACAGTGGCACAGGAAAATAACTTTCTTGGGTGGCGTAAGCCAGGGAACCTTGTTGGCTAGGCTTACCTAGGCCCTTGGGCCGATAGCCTAGTACCTACCTTTGAACCTATGAACATATGAACCCAAAAACTTTATGTTTGTTCTTGGCATTTCTTGAAATTGCCCACAAGTGTAGGCAGCTTTATTATTTTATGCTTTTCCTGATTTCTTTGTTTCCTTTGGCCTTGTGAGACATTCCCTAATTAAAGACTGTAAATAATGCCTCTCCTGAAAAAGGCTATGAGCAAATCAGTGGTCATGCATTGCATGCCAGCACAAAGACAGAAAGACATACAACACACATGTTCACATGATTTCTTCAACAACAACAGGAATCAACAGGAAAAATTGTAAGTCTGGGCAAACTGAGAGTGTTATTTACTTGTTTATCTGTCCATAATCTGAAAAGGTAGTAAGTGATTCATTAAGATAAACATGAAAAAATCCTATTCATGGATGAACTCTATAAATATTTTTGGTGGACCTAATTTAAAGGGGATTCCTTGTGTATTACAAGCACTATAAATTGTTTTGTGAGGATATAACAAGTTTTAATATGAATTGTACAAGCTGTGGGCTGCGTTGTTTAATCCTGTTAGATGACAGTTGTAATATATGGTTAGTGTAGATTGTCTAACAACAAAAGGGTTGTTATCTTTAGGTAAACAATGCAAGTTACTTTCTATAGCAGATGGGATATGCAGTCCTGGTAGGGCATAGTAATGGTAGTGGTAGTACATTTACCATTTGCAATGTACAAGTCAAACAGTTTTTAATCATGTTTGAGTTAGTTACAGATACTGTTACTCAAGTTTCAGATACTGCACAGTTTGTAAACTGACCTTAACCTTGAGCCAAGTAACAGCTAAATTGTAGCTCAACTGAGAAAGCAAGCTGCTGTCTTGAACAACAATGACACTCAACATAATAATGAGCTGTGTAAAGTGATCTCTAATGTCCAAGGTACCAAATGTGACCACAAAAATCACATAAAAAGTAGTAATTTAGTAGGTGTGCCATATGTAGAGAAAGTTAGACAAAAAAGCCAAGAGTTGATATCAAAGTTAAAGAAAATACTATATACTGTTCAATACAAAAAAGGGCAGAATAAAGAGCAGTGGTGGAAGATGTTACCAGGAAATACAAAGGGGTTGAGGATGGATGGATATTTATACAGAGAATAAGGGCAGAGAGGAAGAATATAAATAAAGGAAATGTGAACACTCTAGCAGGTCCATAGATTCTGCCAAGAATGCAAACAGCTATTGCCAAATTTTATAGAATGCTGAAAAGCCAGGGTAGGTATTAGTCGTAGGCAATTCCCAGTTAAGGGAATAGAAGATCCTTCTACTCAGAATAAATCACAGTCAATAACTTCATCCATTTTACTTGCTTATAAAAAATGAGGCACGTTAATCTCTCTTCTATCCATCTTTAAGAACAAAAAGATATACAGTCTTGTTACTGTTGTCTGAGATATGAATGGTGTGGGTTAATCCCTATGTGTATCTTAAGAAGAGCATGTGAAGCAAATTATTAATTTAAGCAAACATAAAATATGGAGTGTGGTATTTGCAGATGTACTGTCATATTTTAAATTTGAATTAGTTTTTAAAAGGGTGGCTAAGACTTTACCTAATAAAAACCGTGTCCTCCTGTGTGACAATAAAACATTAGATATTCTTATGGGAGAATTTTCTGCAAACATTACTTTGCTGTAGATGGATTGCACTTGAGTAACATTGACAATAGGACTTTGGGCAATAAAATCATAAAAACTATAAAAGGTTTTTTAGAATATCCACTAAAGAGTACAATAGTGGGGATATTCCAAAAACACTTTAAAGTGTTTACTTACTAATGTTAGAAGCCTGAAAAATAAAGCAGGGAAAAGTGACATTCTGTTTGTGACCAATATTTGGTACAGTTATAAAAATACTCCCATAGTAGTCCAAGCTTAAAGGATGCACTATCAATTTAGAATAGGAATTCATGAGAAGAGGTGTGTTTATATATGTTCTCGACAGTACTTCCTCTTCATAAAGCCCCCGGTAATTTCCTGTGAGATGGAGACCATTTCAAACAAGGATAAGAAGGAGACAGGGTATACTGCCTCCTTTTATAAATATTCATATTGTTTGGGCACAGATAAGATGGAAGTTTTGTGAACTAAAGGATTGCATCAATAAAAATGTCCTTATTATTGCTAGATACTGAAATACCGCTAACATATCCTGGTCTGCACACACAACCACCAGCAGATTTACTGCAAGCTAGCATGCAAAACAACTACACCCAATAGAGAAGAGTTCAGTCATGACGGGAAAGTTTTAGATATATGGCTAATGGATGAATGCAATAATGTGAACTGTGAATCAGCAGAGTCCTGGGACATTCAGATCATCATGTGTAATATGGAAAAATTATAATAATTCTGTATAGCCTTAGAACCTTCTAGCAGGGTGAGGATGCAGCCATCACTGGGTAAATAAACTTGGGAACAGGAAATTAATTTTAATGGTATAGAGGATTGCTGGCAAATGTTTTACAGTTTTATAAATTAATTTATAGCACTATATGTTCCCTTAAAGGACACCAGAGCCTTTGAAGAATGTGGAACAAAAAAACTATCTTCTCGATTGGACAAGGTCCATATAGAAACAACTCATTAAAAAAATAATTTTTAGAACATATTCGGGAAGTTCCATATAGTCATGAATAAAAATAAAAATGTAAGGTCTTGCAGATTGTTAAGATATAACCTTAGAAGAACAAAAGCCCAGTTTGAACTAAGATTTTACAATTGTTTAAAGAATAATAAATAGTATAGTACTTTATTAGCTTATAGAAAATCTAATGCTAGAGACATTTGTTGAAATATAGATAATATGGCTGTCACACATCTGGGCACATTTGCAAATTCTTTCTGTAATAGGTTCTTTCCAATGACTTACAATGGCACTTGCCAGTAATATATCAATGCAAGATTTATCAGAATGTCCAAGAATTTGTACTTAAGACATGAAAACTGCTATTAAGGATATTAGACCTAATGCTGCTGCTGCTGCAAATACTGGCCTGAATGCCTGCTTTATTATTAAAGTCATTGTCCCTCTTGCCCAATACTTGACCTATCCTATTTTAGTCAGATTTACTATCTGATTATGTCCCAGAAATTTCGACAGAGGCTGCAGTTGTTCCAGAACAAAAGAGAGGTACTCTTGGTGCAGTAAACAGTTTTACACCTGTATGTTTAACTAGTCATATAGAAAAGGTGTTTGAATGAGTTACTCATATGTATTTTCAGAACTCATTTAAACAGCTAATTGATTACACTTAGCACATATTTATTTTCAGGTTTTTTCTTCTCTGGGTAAACTTCTGAAATTCTTTAAGAATGCTGCTGAATCTTTTGAACTAGGTTTTTCCACTGAAATGACATATCTGGATTGGTTTAGAGTCTTTGACCTGGTTCCTAATGATAAAATGATTCAGGTCATGGAATCATTGCATATTAATATATATGGAATCATTGCATATAAATATATTTGTCATTAACTAGACTAAGCAATGGCTTAGAAACAGAAGATTTAGGGTTACAGTCAGGGAAAAAATATCAGATGCAAGCAGTGGCGGATCCATGAATTTGCAGAAGGGGGGGCGCAGTCTCGATAGTTGACTACTGGGGTGGAAGCAAGAAAGTGGGACACAAAGCTCTGACATCACGTCTAGAAAGACATCACTTTACATTCAGTTACACATGATTTTACTGTGGATGTGGTAGCAGGAAAAAGTAATTCCTATACAGCACATCTATTTTCAGTGCATGCCTGGAAAAAATTATTGACCATACCAACTCACATTCTCCTTCCATGGCATAGTGGGCATATGGACTCTTATAAACTTGTAAAAAATCCCACTGAAGTTGGAAACACTCAGCATGTTTTTCGGACATGGGAGAAACCCCACAGAGACAGAGAACATGCAAACTCCAAACAGGCATTAGTCGGAGGTCAGGATCGAACCTTGTGCATTGGAGGCAATGACCTTAACCACTAATCTGGTCTCTGATCTAGAACTTCAGCAAAGGATAGGAGAATGGAATGCAAATCTGAAGGCACATGGGATGAAACTAAGCACGGATAAGACAGTGGTAATGGCAGCAGATTGGGGAAATCAGAAGAAGCTGAGAATAGATAGATGGGAAGATAGTGGAACAGGTAAACAGCTTCAAGTATCTGGGAGGGCTGGTTGAGGAGAAGGGTAGTCTGAATGAAAAAGTCAAAGCTAGAATCAGAGGGGCTGAATGAGGTACACGTGAGAGGTGTGGAACTGCTGTTTGTTCTACTGTAAATACAGGATTCGCTATCTGAAGAGATAGTCTACTGCAGTTTGTGAAGCTGCGTAGACTATTGTGACACACGAATTTGGAATTAACGGAAAGCATACCTCTCAACCTCTTAAAACAAGAAACTGGCCAAAGCCATACATAATGGGGGGGGGGGCAAAGGCACAAAACTGGGCCACTTTAATGTATTGCTCTTTCACACTTAATTGACAGCATAACAGATTTTGCATCAGCATGAATTTTCTGAAGGGTATGAAGTCTGAAACACAAATAAATGTCTGTCATTATTTTCTGACTTCGAACCTCAATGATTAGCCTGAAAATCCCAATTTTATGACAGACCAAAAACATGACGCAAAAATCTGGACATTCTGAGGTTTTCCGAAAATAATCCGGCCGGTAAAAACTGTAGCCGGCAGTACTGCAGACAGCGCTGTTTCATTTCATTGCTTATAAGTCGAGCACATGTAGTTTTGGAGCTCATACCCACTGTGGAGAAAGCACTACCCATTTTTTCATTCTCGTGCTTGATGTGTCAGTGTTGGGTGCTGATACCTTCAGGTTTGGGACTGCGTGTAGTCTGCGCTGCTTGTCCTCCTATTGACAGCGTGTAAAGGGGTAAAAGAGAGACAAGAGTGTTGGCCTTCCTGTATGCTGTGGGCTGACTGGCTGATCTTTTATAACGCGGAGGACTTATTCCATTTGAAACATTCAGGCCCTGGTCTTGTCGGTAGTGCACACCTGATGCTGACTTCTTTGGGTCCTGAGAGAGATGGGTAAGTGTTTGCTTCTGAACTGTGGAGGAAGGTGATGGGGTACCGCCCTTGGGGTGGTGCAGGAAGACTGGGACAGGCATGTTGCTGGCAGTGTGACAGGGGCTGTAAGAGATGTGCATTTTGTGAAATCACCCTGCTCAGAAAGACTGTTATGAATACTGATTGTAACTGCATCCAGTCAAGCTTATCACTGTAGCATTACATACTGTTTTAGCTGCAATTAATGTTTTAAACGATAAGGTCATAGTACACTCAACAACTTGTCAAGCACCTATAAATGTACATTTTATTTCATGTGTTTGACATCTGCAGAATGAGTTTTGAAAACATGAACTGATTAACTATTTACACTGTAAATATTTACAACAGCTTCCGTACGTATCGGTGCGCTGCACGCTTGGCTAATCTAAAGGCTCACTTAAGCATTTCCCCTGTATCGCTGTACACACAGCAGTAAATCATTTACTTTGCAGTATTTATAGATTTACATAATGGTTATCCCAGCCCACAAGTACAAAGCTCTGTGAATATCACTTGGCCACGCATTCTGCGCTTTAAGCCTTATGCCCAGTGCAAAGTCAAGCCTCTTATGGGTACCTCTCATTACAAGGAGCGTTCCACATTTGGGATCTTAGTGACATTCATAGTTAAGATTTTTTTAAAGTGATAGCTATGGTGTATAGTTCTGAATCTTACTAATTCATTACAATAATGTTTTTAAGTATAAAGTAGCACACTTTATCCTGAAAGCTTACGGAGTGCTCAACATTATGAAATCCAGTGAAAAAAAATCACCAGAAAGAAGTATTTGTCCACAGCTCCAAACGGAGTGACCTTCACCCAAAGCCCAATAGGTCCCATCAGCCTGCATACCATTACGATGACTGCAAACTGCAAAGCTAGTGGATTCTCCATGACTCAATGAGCACGTGGGGCAAACTGCAGATCATGGCGCCATTTTAAATGGCATCTACGATGCCATTAGGGCACCATGATAACAAAACAGAGGCATGGCACAGTATTCTGTGAGTAAGTTACTAACCCTAATACCCTGATTCAGGCTAACTAAATTTCTAATCTCAGTTTTGGTTCCCGATGTTTCAGAGATTTACCAGAAAAGTCATTTTTTTGAGGAACAATTGAAGACAAACAGATTCTTCTGAGAAGTAAAACCAGAAACAGTTGAGAGATATGTGCCCCGATGCACTCACACACCACAGTCAAGGACAGCTCTGAGTTCACAAAGTATGGGATATAATATAGCGCTCTGCTAAATGTTCTACCAGTACATTTTCTCACAAGTGCTACTAAGAGCGATATTTAAAACCCCCCTTAATTTTGGGCCTCTGTCCAGATGTCTTGTTCTAAGTAGTACGTACAAATCTCAGACTGTTTGAAGGCACAGCCCGGGTGAATAGGACCCCATATGAAATTAAAATATTTACAGATAAAATATGCACACACAGACATATATACAAATATGATATATGCTGCTGCAACATTTAAACATTTTTTAAATATTTAGTTGAAGAAGCAGTTTCCAATGTGTTGGCGCAAACTGTTGGGGTGGTGGCAACATTTAAAATGCACACACATTCACCATCTGCAGACCTATCAAGACTGCAAAACAAAAACACACACACACACACACAAGAATACGACTAAGGTGCAACTATTCTTGATCTGATAGTCATGAAATTACCGCAACTTCAGAAATGGGCAATGCAAGAATCTTGGGCCAAATAATTTAATTGAATCTATCATACTTCAAATTTATTATAAATTAATACTTTTAAATTAAATATTTAAATATTATAATAATATATAAATAATATAAATATATAATATATAAATTTTATACTGTTCAGCTGTTAACATGCTAGCTAAGCAATCAATTATAAATTAATAAATTTAACCAGCTACAAAACGGCATTAAGCTTTACACCGGAACACACAAGCCACTTATCTATGCTAAACTAAACAAATACTAAAACACAGACATGACAAAAAGCACCACTACATGTAAAAGCACCACTTTAAATGTAGGCACTAAACACACAATGTGACATTACATTTCCGGAACACTTTACCTGACAAGTCTTTTTAAAATTTTTTAATTTAATATCAACTAGCTCTTTGGTACAAAATAAAAAAAAAAAACTTCTCTGAGAGACTCACAGACTTGCTGAAGGGAGTTTGCTGGAGTTCGAGTCACTACTGCAGCTGACTACTATCGTAACTTCAAAAATCCAACTGTTTACCAAAACGTGCCTAACTCAACTACAATGGAGAAGTATTTGGAGGAGCAATTATTGAGGAGATTAAATCACCTGACTCTGCAAACCTCCAATCGCTTCTCCAATGTATTTGAGTTAGGCGCGATTTTTCACAGCATTGATTGGGATTGGTTCAGGTCCTGAAGAATCCAAACTGAAAAAAAAAATGTACGGTACTCTGTGACAGTTAAACTGTTTAAAACTTTTTTCTTTATGTCGTGGAGAGAATTAAATATACTAGGACTCAAACAGTGACTCAGTAATATATATATATATATATATATATATATATATATATATATATATATATATATATTATGTATGTCAAAAAAAAAAAAACGTAATTGAAAACTTGAAAGATAAAAGGAGGTGGCGCGCGCCCCTGCGCCCATGCCTAAATCCGCCACTGGCAAGGACTGTTAATGAAGGTGTCCTCCAGGAAGCAGCACCGCGTCCATTCCTTTTCCTTTACTCAGGTCCACCGTTCCATCTGGTGAGGTTATCTGGATCCTGGAAGCAGCACCGGATCCATTCCTTTTCTTTTACTCAGGTCCACCGTTCCATCTGGTGAGGTTATCTGGATCCAGGAAGCAGCACTGGGTCCATTCCTTTTCCTTTACTCAGGTCCACCATTCTGTCTGGTGAGGTTATCTGGATCCAGGAAGCAACACCGGATCCATTCCTTTTCCTTTACTCAAGTCCACCATTCTGTCTGGTGAGGTTATCTGGATCCAGGAAGCAGCACCGGGTCCATTCCTTTTCCTTTACTCAGGTCCACCGTTCCATCTGGTGAGGTTATCTGGATCCAGGAAGCAGCACTGGGTCCATTCCTTTTCCTTTACTCAGGTCCACCGTTCCGTCTGGTGAGATTATCTGGATAAGAGGGTATGACAATGAGCAATTATAACATATCATGGTAAAAAGTGCTTCAGCAATACCTAGATAGTTTTTATTCCTGATCAATTTGCAGTTCTGTGTTTTTCAGTATATCTAAATGTAGTGTGCTTCATTTTGGTCTTAGTAACAAGAACTACCATTATGCAATAAATCAGGAAGTGGTACCAGAATTGGAGAGAAAGATGCCAGTAATTATAACATTTTTGTTGACATACCTATAGCCATGACTCTTATTAAGAATAACAGTTTTAAATATGAGACAGGATCATTTTAGAATACACTCCCATTAGAACCATATTACATAACTTTAAGGAACAGTTAGTTACTTGGCTTGGGAATGGAGTATTTGAGGTGGATTTTCTAGCACAAACTCCTAGGTAGCCTCTCAAGGCTTTGAGTTTGTTGCAATTGCTATAATGAGCACTGAGCCTTAGAATTACTATCAATAATGGGCATACTGGGATCTTATGTTCGACTTATGGCACCTTCTGTACTTCTCAAGTTGCAGTGTTACAGAAAACCTCCAGTTAGTGGTAGATGTTTTTTTAAGAAACAGAAGTAAACTTCTTAAAGTAGTACAGAAAGCCTTAGATTTGTCATAGCAGAAATTCTCATCTTCAGAATCATTTATGTTTCAGTCTCTGCTGTGGAAAAACTGAGTTTATAATCATGTGAGATCAAAAACTGCTCTGATCTGTGTCTGCTTCAAAAAGTTTCTAGTTATTGATACATATTAACACTCTGCACTTCTTGGCATATGATGTCTGTGTCCCTTAAACAATGCCTTTAGTTATTCAGTAATGGCTACTCTTCCTTATTAACAAATTTCGTGTTCTGAAATGTTGGTCCTGCAGTGTTACTAATAAAACCTCTACTCTGCAAAATACTCATAATGGGAGAACTACAAATATTATTGATAGAATTACCACAGTAGTATTATGTTCCTCACAACCACTGGAGGAATGTAGGTGGACAGAAATGTCCCCATAGCATATGCATAAGAACTTGCAGATATTAGGGTCAACTTTAGTTTTAATAGTTTATGAAGAATGTTCAGGAAGCCTCAGAGTTATTATTTCATCTATGAAGTGTCATTCTTTAGCAATGACATACATGAAGACACCCATACTGTCACAGCTACAACATATGATAGAATATTTGTACACAGTCTTTAATATTTACTCTACATCCTTGAAATATATGAGCCAGTATGAAGCAGTAAGATTTATGAGTATCGCTGAGTAATAAAAAAAGAAATTGTAATTTCTGCTTTGTTTAAACACACAACAAGATAGTTTTCTATGCACGAGACCATGTGGGGAATGCCTTCAAAGAGAACAAGAAGCACACCAGAACATTCCCTTTGTTACCATATGGCATTTACATTACACACTGTGTGCCATATCAGGAATGCTGCCTTGTCAGGTGATATAGTAAGATCATTTACTTCTGGATTAGTCAGATCTTTAATGTTGCCATTTGAGCAGAAACCAAATAGCGGAACCAGTAGAAACTGTACAGTGCCAGACTGTGACAACAAATGTCTTCTGAAACACTGCGTTATGAACATATATATGAGGTCATATGTCAGTTTCACTATGATAGCTAGGAATAAGATACATTCAAGGATGACATTTTACCCAAAGCGTGCCATCATTGTATTTTTATTCTGTTTTAACAGTAGCCGACCACAAGAGACATCACATGGAGTTTTGGTGTTAACCTATATGCAGCAACAGAAATGTTGCCTTGTCTGGTGATTTTTTTTCTCTGTGGGTGTAAGCATACATTAATTGTACTCTGCCTTCTGTGTGGATGTCAATTAACCCCCACCAGGGGAAACTGAGTATAATGCCAGAGAGTAACACCAAAGTTGAAGACTTATCTAATATTGGGAAATTTTTGCATGAATATTTATTTCCCTATGTAATAAAGTTACCTAGTTATATTAGGGATAGTTTTGATTTTTTTAGATAAATTATCTAATATACAATGGAGTAAAGATATGTTTTTTATAAATGTTGATGTTGTTAGTTTGTATACTAACATACATTGCCAGTTTGGTTTAGAAGCAGTAAAATATTTTTTGGGTGATAGTCCAGTAACGCATTATATCATTGAAATATTGGAATTTTGTTTGGATAATAATTTTTTTATGTTTAATGAACAAATGTATAAACAAATCAAGGGGATTGCTATGGGGCATCTTTTGCCCCCATGTATGCCAACTTGATGATGGGTTTATACGAGTTAGAATGGTTGTATCATATAGATTTTTAAAAAAAATTATGTAGTTAGTTATTTTCGTTTTATAGATGATCTTGTTTTTATTTGTAAAGGTGGGATGTCTTATGTTAATCAATTTATAGAAGTTATGCAAAATAACAGATTTGGATTTTCTTTTGATGGCATACAGGTGGGCAAAGATATAACTTTTTTAGATATACATCTGATTTTGGAAGACAGTAATACTTTATGCACGTCAGTGCATAGAAAATTTTCTGATAGTAATCAGTATTTGATGGGAACTAGCTGTCATCCAGCTCATACCTTAGTCTCTTTACCCTATGGGGAA
The DNA here is from genome assembly GCF_019279795.1 of Protopterus annectens. Taxonomy (NCBI): domain Eukaryota; kingdom Metazoa; phylum Chordata; order Ceratodontiformes; family Protopteridae; genus Protopterus; species Protopterus annectens. Next base: position 218,442,890 of record NC_056735.1, read on the forward strand.
TGTATGTAGCATCTTTACCCTATGGGGAATGTATGAGACTAAGACGGCTATCTAACACTGATATGGACTTTTATAAAGAAATTAATGTGACTAGTAGGATGTTTAGATCAAGAGGCTACAATGAAGTTAGTATTCAAACAGCTATAGATAAGGTTAATAATGAACAGCATAAAGTTGGCACTTATAATTGTGTGAGTAAGGGATATAAATTAGATGTTAGAAATCAAGAGAAAAGATTAGTGTATTTTGTCTCTACATATAGTGTATTCAGTGGTGTTTTAATAGATATTGTTAAACACTACTGGAATTATTTGTTTAGTTCAATGGAACTGAAGAATTTATTGTCCAGTTCTTCAGGTATTTCATTTCGTAGAGGTAGAAATTTAAAAGATATTTTAGTACATAATAAATTTAAATATCCCATTGAGACATTACAATGTAGGACCATGCAGAGGTTAGGAACTTTACCCTGTGGTCATTGCAATGTATGTAATTTTATTGTTTCAACTTTTAACTATATAAATGGCCATCTATTTCAGGATAATAATACATATAGCTGTAATAGTGAAGGTATTTATGCATTGAAATGTCCTTGTAACCTTGTATATATAGGAGAGAGTAAGAAGAAGTTTAAAATTAGATTGCAGGAGCATATCAGGAACATTATAAATGATAAGGAAGAAAGCCCTGTTGCTAAACATTTTATTCTGGTTCACAATTCTAACCCAAATGGGTTACAAGCCACTATCTTAGAACATATCGCTAAAGGTGTATTTTCTGATCTTTTGTATAAAAAGAAGCTGCTGTATAAAGAAAATATTTTTATTTTGAAATATGACACTATTTCCTCAGGGTTTGAATGTAGAATGTAACTGGAGGTTTCTTATCTGATGAGGAAGTAGTATTAAGCATTTTTAATGTTTATTGATTAATTGATGTAAGTTAATTGTTTAATTTTTAGTTGTAGTATGGTATTTAAACTGTGTAAGTTTTGTGATGTTTTATACTCCTTGAAGGCATTTGCCGAAGCGTTAGAGGTGCAATAAACAGGTGTTTTATGTGGATTCTTCATCTGTGGTCTTCAGCTTTATTTTATTTTTTCTTTTTGGTTTGTATTAGTAACACCAAAGTTCTCTGAAATTCTGTTCTACTACCTATATATTAGGCCATATGTCAGTTCCCTATGACCATTTGTAGCAAATGTGTTAAGAAGTTATAATAATATACTCAGGTACAAAATACATTGAAGATTCTCATTCTGCCCTCAAGAATTTAACTGTATCTCAGCCCTAATATAAATGACAGCACACTCCCTTGGGCCTCACCCTGTATGCAGTAACAAAAATATTTATGTTTTCTCTACTGTTGATGTACTGAAAACACAGTGAATATATAATCTTGATAAGTTCTGCATTATATCACTCTGAACAGAAATTACATGATTAAACTTAATAGACACTAAATTTACTGCATCTAGGCAGCCTGACAACATTTATGGCCAAGTAGGCCTTTTAATTAAACATATCAATACAGGGTTATGTCTGTGAAATAGATTGTATTTTATTTAAATAAAAAACAAATCTAAATATTTAGTTAGAAATTGTAGTTAGGCTGTACTTCCAAGTGCAAGAGTAATAAAATAGCTGGTACTGAGTTTCTTTGCTCCAAGTTACAGTTTCTGGTAATTAATTTTTCATGTTGAACAGTATCACTGTTATAGACAAAGGAATAGTGGATTGAGTTCTTATGTTACAAAAGTAAAATATATTTATTATTTCATGAATTACATACTTGTCCCCCTGAAAAAGGTAAAACTCTCATCTGTTACAACCTAAAATTAAAGACCTTTGAAATTGGACAGCTATGAAATTATAAATGATAATAAAGCAAACACATGAGAGCCAAAATGAGTTGAATCTTTATTGCATTTCTAAAAAAAAATGTAACAAATAGTAGTTTCAACTCCTTTTACATATGTACTATCCTGGTAGAATTTATCAGTTGTGAGAGAGTACACTACCTTTGATTGTGACTAGATCACATACACATAAGGCCACAGTAATGTACTTCAACTTATTGCTCTCAGACAAATGCACTGCATCCCCAATTAGACATTCATGATCATTTAATATCGATCATGTAATTATGTTTTCTTTCACATATAGTCTGGCACAAAAAAGATAACCACTTTCTGTGTACATTTCTGATGTTACATTGAGCAGAAACTGAAACCTATAATGGATACTGTAATATGTTTTGAATTGTTTCTCTCAAATACATACAATGCTCCAAATCAGTTGTATCATTCATCAGGGATCATTCAACTGCCTTCTGTTTACACACACACAGCTTGCTTCCTCATCCTTATGACCCAAACAATAATCACATTCTGTGTATATCTCTGATGTTTAATTCAGATGAAAGCAAAAATGACTACAGTAACATGCTACAATGTTTCTCTCAAATGCATATAAGCTTCCCCTGAACACATCAGTGATTGTTTGACAGTGATCATGTAGCTTTCCTTTACTTTCACACATAGCCTACTTCCCCCCCCAAAAAAAATCACTACTTTCTCTCCATGCTTCTGCAGTCTGAGTATGAAGAAAGTGAGATGCACACTATCCTCAGTAAAGTATTTCAACATGGTGTCATAATTCACTACCCCCAAAAACTCATATTAAGGAACATTCAAAAGTGGTCATGTAACTACCCTGTGATTTCATGCCTTTTGCAAATCAACATACCCACCTTCTGTGTACCTTTTATTTTCAGACAGTGATGAAATTAAAAGAACAAATGTTTATGGTAATGCACATCAACGCTTTGTTCTCAGATGTATATACAGTATCCCTACTCTCAACAAACTATATTAATGATAACTTCACTGTTATCATGCAAATTTTCTTTGCTTTCTTGCATACTATCCTCCTCAGACAACCACTTCTGTTGATCACTGCTAATGTGTCATTATCAAGAAAATAATAGAAGTAATGGCCACACCTATGTACTTCAGCTCAGTGTTGTCATTTACAGCAGCACACATCCCATTTGTCATAATAAATAAATAAAAATGAATAGATCATTGCTCTTGACTGTTAGCATTATTGCCTTATATTTGGCATCTTGTCAGTAAGGGTTTTAAAAAAGATGCTACTGTGTCTGTAGTTAACTGACTAGAGAGTGCCAGATAATTGCTAAGATCATTTGCATTTGCAAGCAATCATAGCTGCTTAGCTTATAGAGTAACAACTCGTCAAGTTCCATTACTAGGTCTGAGTAAAGGAAGTGTGAAGTTATGTGGAAAAACAGCATGACCTCTCACTTTCAGATTCTATTTCCCATTATTTTGAATGGGAAGTTATTGATTGGGTAATTATTTCACTTATACAGTTACTACACCTGCAAAATAATTACCCTATAGGTGTCCTAGACATCAAAAATAAAATTATATTTTTTCATACTAATTTTAAAATAAAAGAGGTAGGGTAAGACGAAATTGTTTCAAGACACTTCCTCCTAGCCTTTTCTCATGGCGACAAGGTCACTTAGTGCCTGCAGTTAATGGTCTTTTGGCATAATGTTATGGCATGGCTTATTATTCCAAAGAAAGTGACTGTACTGTACATCCACCTTTGCAAAAAAAAGAAGGAACAGTGGCAGAAACAAACATAGATTTAATCTTACAGAAATTCAGCTATCACTGCTTCTGGTGTTCTGCAGATCTAGTGCTCACGCTAAAAAAGAAAAGCAATAGTCAGCTTAAACTTACATGGCTGGTCAGCACAGAGTCAGTATTACCTTGCACTTCACATTACTCATAGACTATCTGACCACCATCCATTCTTTTATGTTTCTATTTCAACAATAAATCTAGTTCTTTGAACTTGAAATACTAGGAAGGTTACGACTATAAGCACAATTAATAAGTATAATTAATGGACTTTGGTTCTATCTTAAATATAGTTCTTAATGTCTTCAGTCAAAATATCTAGCATTTTGAAATATTTTCCAAAATAGTACTGCCTTTACTGTACATGGGAGAAGGCTTTAAGATTACATTAGATTCTGTGCCATGATACTTTATTACAAGCCAAACACATTGCTATTGATCCTTATGCTTAACAAATCCACATTCCCCACCACTTATCTTATAACTGTTATCTTAAAGGTATATACCGTTATTCAAATCATATCTTGCAAACTCCATAGTAGTACAGGGCACCATTACTTACTCAACACCTTCAGTGCCAGTCTCCTTCTTTAACATGGAAGACAATGCCTGGTGGCTTATACACAAATAGTACAATTTATTTATTTATTTATTTATTTGTTTGTTTGTTTTTGCCTTTGTTAACTGGGTGATCTGCACTTCCTTTTTCTGATTCAGTCCAGGAGTACCATCCAATTAAGTGACTTGCTCTATATATCATACAGTAGGCAAATGGAGGCTAAACAATAAATGCAGTTTCACCAAACAGCTATGAAATACACAACACATAAGTTACACATTGTTGTCAAACATAGGGAGCCTACAGCAAGAAAAATAACCAGTGATCCTGCTGAAGTATTACAGATATCTCACAAATTTTATGATACAGAGAAAACATTTGACACAGTAAGCTGGGATTTTATGATTAGGGATAAGGGAAGCATTTGCATTTCCTGATACAAAAATAAGGTTAATTAGAAGGATATATAAGGGATTGGAGACTAAAAATCAAAATGGGAGGGTTCCTCTCTAATAAGTTGTGTCTGAACAGAGGAACCATGCAGGGGTGTCCTCTTTTCTCTTTGTTATTCACTTTATATTTAGAACAAACTGGCAAAGAAAATAACAAGCCCAGAAATTCAAGGACATAATTGATATGAAGTTTGAGAAAACTTTGCTTAATTTGCAGATAATATCATTTTGTACCTGATGGAATCAGGCAAAGACAACTTGTTGCTGTGAAGCATTCACAGATAGTTCTGGGTTTTTTGAGATATAAAATGAATGAAGCTAAAACAAAGGCTATAGCTATAAACTATGTATCTGTGGGTCTACTTCTAAACTCCATATTACCAGTAGATGGAACTACAGAAGACCGAGACCAAAACCACAAAAAAACAATTTCCTGAAAGTTTGCAAGAACAAATCCCAAAATACCGAATACCGTGAAGCAAACTGTAAGTTCCTACCCTCCACCAATGCAAAAGTTCAACTATTTTTTTATTTCCTAAGCCCCCCTGCACCATCACGTCCCCCATAAATTATATATACCAACTTTGAGGTCACACTACATTGAGGAAAAGGTAAGGCACAAATGCACACTTTAATAGAATACAGTAAGGGCTCTACCCTTACATTTGCCTGAATATTTCTACTTATAGCACCAATATTTCTTCTGTTAAATGGTGCGTTACATATGATGAACATATTCTTCAATTATAAATACTCCTTTTTGTTTCTCAGAAGCTGAAGTTTCCTATACTACTCCAATGATTCTAGGAATGTACGCCATATTTTGTTTATGTACACAGTAGAAAGACTTAAAGTGATACCATCCTATTTCGGTATTAATCATTTAACTATTACATTCAGTTCAGTATTTTGAAACTCACCCTTATACATTTTCAGTAAAGAGAATTTTTGGCTTTCTGGTCTTCTTCAACCTAATGGTAATACAGGGTTTGAAAGTAGACCCATATCCACACATGGATTGGTTCAGCAATAACCATATTTATGCGAACATGATAAAATGAAATATTTAGGAGTATGGATAATAAAGAATTATGCAATGGCAGCTAAGGGTATCTGGGAAGAGATTAAACTAAATATAATACAAAAACTGAGAAAATGAAAGCTCTTGATTATGGATATGGATAGCAAAATATAAGCAGTAAATTTTTTTTAATTTAGTTCCTTAGTTATATTCACAGGTCAGGCATATTTTTATCAACCAGAGAAGAAGTTGTGGATAGTAATTAATAAAGAGCTGAAGAATTTTATGAGGGGGGGGGGCAAGATTCAAGTGGGATAACTTATCTTTCCAACAGAACAAGGACGTTTAGGATTATCTGATTTGAAGGGATATTTTAGAGCTACACAGTTAAGGCTCTTATATATAAGAACACCATATACACCATATACAAAAACATGGACAGGAATATTTTATTGTATTTAAATGAACAGAAGTGTAGGGTAATGAAACCAGACAAGGGGGAGGTGTGGTTTTAATGTATACTGTTGACTATGATATGTATATGCATAACATTTTACAAGATACTGAACAGTATGAATTGGTTTCTCGAAACGAGATTAATATAGCGTATGCTAAAATCAAATACTACTTGTTAGATCACTTAATGCAAGGAAGTATGAATGAAAAGTTATATAATTTTTTATATGTGGACAAACCAAAAATACCGACAATTTTTGGTATTCCCAAGACACACAAAGGGGTTAATTACATTAAATTTAGACCCACAGTAGCAGGTGCAGGTGGAATCGCCGAACCTTTGGCTATTTTTGTGGACTTGAAGGTAAAAAATTTTATTGCTTCAATACCACATATTTGTAAGGACTCATGGGAGTTTTAACTCTACTGTGTTCATATTGTGTTTTATGTTTTGGAGGCGAAGCCTTATTAAACAAGTGTTTTATCTACTGAGTGGAGATCGTTTGTGGATCCTTATCCTGTGGCCAATTGTTTCTTGGTTGGTGCTTCTGTTATTTTTGGTGTTCTTGTTGTCACTATGGCCAAGGAATTAGATTCTGACAAATTTCTGGATACTCCTATTATTCTTAGAGACAACAACAATGAAGGTGTGGACAATTCTCCGGTAACTAGAAGCGAATTTAATCAGGTTATGGTACTGTTAACTCACCTGATGGACAGTTTGCGAGACAGGGTGCCTGAAATGGCTTCTAGTTTTCCGGGAAATCAACAGCAACTTCCCAATGCTTTTAACACATGCAACGGACGTGCAACGACTTTCCCATGGACAGTTACAGAGGGTGAACTTCGTTCTGGTGGTGCTAGCATTTGCGAATCAAGTGTCAATTCAGTGAGAGTGAACACTAGTAATAACAAAGCTTTACTGGATCATGGAGGGGTTGATTTTTTGAACAACACAAGCAATTTCAACTTTGAGATCTGGACTACTAAAAGATTTAATTTTAATGAAGGTACTTTTTCCTCGTAACATGAGTGATTTTGATGACTATTTCACTGGGTTTAGTGACAAATTGCATTCATTCAAAATTAACTAGTTGGAAATTGATTATTTAAGAGAATTTGTACAGGTTAATAGGGTCCCAAAGGGACTCTGGATATTTAAATTTCCTAACAATGTAAAACATTGTAATAGTTATATAATAATGATAGTAATTTATACCAACAACTGTGTGAAGTTTTTAACAGAACTGGTATTGAAGTAATGAACTTAATGATATGGGACTACGAAGCCCAGAGTGAAGTTCTGTTAAAAGAGTTAAATTCTGTACACCAGAAAATTTTAAACGATAAGTTAATTGGTAGAGAAAAAAGTAAATATGAGAATGTATTTAAAGAGACAGACAATCAATGTGAGAAAATTATTGAAAGGAAGTTAAGAAAATTGGAGAGAGATTTGTTAGAGTACAGGGAAGGAAGGGCTTATCCATTGACTAAAATGTATCAGCCTTCTGTTCATAAGGACAAAGTGTTTTCTAATGGAATGGATGATGGTTATTCCAAAAATGAGCACACAAACTATTCTACTGGGGGACTACCCACCCTGAGGAGGAGTGAAAGATTAGCAGAAAAGGAAAGGAAACATTCAGCACAGGATTTTCAGTATCGGGGGGAGGGGGGAGATTCAGAGGGAGGGGATGGAATTATGGTCATAATTAAATGTTTTGGTCCACCCGACAGTTGAAGAACATTTGTTCAATGAATTAGGAGATGGTTATGAGCAACAGAATATGGTGTGTAAAAAAGGGAATTTTATTGTATTTAATTTCATGGACATCAATATTTCTGATGAATATTTTAACCTTTTTACGAAAGGGTTTCATTTTGTTCCCTCACACCCAGGGACATTGGTTAATACAATCATTGACTTAAAACTTTTTACTAGACAATTGAACTTTAATATATTATTCAAAGGTCAGGAACAACCCCAATGTGATTTAACCAGGATGAGTACTTTTAATCCCCCTATTCATCCATTTTTGAAAATATTCAAAGAACTTGTTGAGAAAGAAATTAGGCAATTGAATTACAAGGAAGGTAAAAGCAGTAACTTTCCTGAAATGGACAAGAATATTTTATTGTATTTAAATGAACAGAAGTGTAGGGTAATGAAACCAGACAAGGGGGAGGTGTGGTTTTAATGTATACTGTTGACTATGATATGTATATGCATAACATTTTACAAGATACTGGATAGTATGAATCGGTTTCTCGAAACAAGATTAATATAGCGTATGCTAAAATAAAATACTACTTGTTAGATCACTTAATGCAAGGAAATATGAATGAAAAGTTATATAATTTTTTGTATGTGGACAAACCAAAAATACAGACAATTTTTGGTATTCCCAAGACACACAAAGGGGTTAATAACATTAAATTTAGACCCGTAGTAGCAGGTGCAGGTGGAATCACTGAACCTTTGGCTATTTTCGTGGACTTGAAGGTAAAAAATGTTATTGCTTCAATACCACATATTTGTAAGGACTCATGGGAGTTTTAACTCTACTGTGTTCATATTGTGTTTTATGTTTTGGAGGCGAAGCCTTATTAAACAAATGTTTTATCTACTGAGTAGAGATTGTTTGTGGATCCTTATCCTGTGGCCAATTGTTTCTTGGCTCTTATATATAAACCAAGCAGAAATCAACAATTCAGGGTGGAAAGTGATGATGATGAAGCAGGGATCTGATTTATGGGAAAAAGAAATAATGGAATTTTGGACACAGATCCTTAAATGGAACAACAACAGCCATACCGAATAATATATTCATAAAATAACAGAAAGTATACTAAGAAGTAGGCCAACACTGGAATAGGAAAAGTTTTCTGTTGATAGGAATGATGGAAATCATGGATACAGAGAAAAGGCAAGAGGTGGCTGGAATTTACTGGGGGAAGATGGCAAAGGTAACAAGGTAATCGGAACAAATACACAGGGAAAGGTAATAGAATGGGAAGAGGCCAAAAACACATTTGGATTGCATGTGAATGATTACCTTCCCTTTAGGGATTGATATCAAAGTATAGACAAAGAATAAGGGATAGGGGAATCCTCAGTGAAAGACCTGCTCAGGTTAACTTTTTAATGGCTGTTAAAAAGGGGATAATTAGAAGGCCATATAAAATATTGCACAATTACTATAAGAATCAATCAGGAGAGGTCAGACACAATTAGGAAAAGACTGATTAGATATGCAATTCACAGGAAAACAATGGGATGACATATGTAAGGCTCACAAATATGCAAAAAAAAAATCAGAAGATTTAGGATTTTTGCTGGAGATGTTTGCACAGATACATTTATACCCCAAGCAGATTTCAAAGAATGTTTCCTCAGGTAGGTTACAAATGTTGGCAGTGTAATGGGGAAGAAAGAGACACCTGGGAGCATATGTTCTTGGAGTATAATGAGTGTAATCACTTTAAAAATTTCCTACAAAGTACTCTGTTAGGAATACATGGCAAGGAAATGAATGTAACTAAGGATTTTTTTAACTGAGATATAGGATCTGAATTGCCTAGATATAGTAAGGCCTTGTTAAGTTTACTTCTGGTGGCTGGCAAAAAAAAAAGATACTACTAGGAAATGGAAATCAAACCAGCTATACTTGAAGTAATGAATACTGCAACAGAGTTAAAGACCAGGAAGTGGGATCCGTAGCAAAGTGTGGGAGTAAATTACATTAAAAAAAATAGAAATTGTAGAATCAATACATGCAAAAAATGTTTTGGAGGAGGAACAACTTTTAAGAGCAGCAGGAATTGAAAAATTTATGTAATGTTGCTTTGATTTTATTATATATAATATATATGATGTATATTTGTAAATGCAAACTTGTTAATATGGTTTTATTACTTTTATATAAATTAAAGTTTGCCTATGTCACAATCGATAATTCAATAAAGGTGCTTAAAAAACAACTCAGACTACATAGAGACTCTAAGTTCAAGACATAACTCAGTCATCCAACTTAAAAGTATAAAGTTTTCCTATCTCTCCATCTTCAAGGAGACAATGAGTTAAATTCAAGGCTTCTTTCCACACCCTTAGAACATAAAGGCATTTCTGTTATGTACTTTAATTCTAGTCAAATAAGGAATAAATTGTCAAAGCTCAAGTACAAGGCAACAATGAACCAAAACCATTCATAGTGGTCATTCCTAAACATTAACTAACATCTTGTGATAAACTTCCCCTCTCTATTGACTCCAGTTCTTCAGTAGGTATAGCCCTGTAACAAGACCTGGGAAGGTGCAAAAAAATGGCAGTCATGTATGTATCCCTTTCCACTAATATCAGTAACTACAAGCTAAATCAGGCCAGTTGTATCTGCTTAATTTAAATCCACTTAAAATGAATCAGTATAGTAGTTTGTAAGCCAGCATTCAGTTCTAAAGACACAGTCAGAAACTTTATGCATAAGACTGCATGCTATATCAGAGTTAGGAACAATAACCTAACTTCCTATTCAAGTGGACTAAGGTGATCACTGTATAATTGTACAGGAAGAGTCAAATGCCCATTAATGTTGGCTCTCCATAACACAAAAAGAATATGGAGGAAAACAGTGCATCCAAAATGTTGTCATTTTAGGGAGAGTCACTAGTGTAGACATTCAGCTATCCTTGTCTGATTACATGACAATCAAAGTAATCTGATTCAGACAGACATTAGGAAGTCATTATAATTTGTGATTTTAGCCTAATCTGTACCCTGTACAAAAGTCATACAGGGTATCCTACATCAATGTCAGTACATCAGATAATCAAGTCTCCTACTGTACCCAAGGAAAAATATAATAAAGGCACTATACTAGACTGGCTCCCTAGTCATAAAACCAGTTTCCCCTTACAGCGGACCCACTCTTTCTGTAATCACTGCACTATTACCACCCTTTTTCAGTCAGGACCTCAATAGTTTCTGGTTCTGTATGCCTAACTATCTAGCTACATACAGAAATATTTTACCAAAGCTTTAATTTATTTCATATTGTTCACTATATGAAGTGCACCTACTTTTAATTAGTTTGAATCCAGTCTGACAACCCATTGTCAGGCACATTTTTGCATGCAGCTGTTGAAAGTTTAACTCCTTTCATGTAGGACTTTGATCAAATGTATATACACATTTGCTGAAAAAGTTTTACTTTATTTGTTTGCAGCACAGAACTATGCATTATCACACTAAATGTTCTACAAGGAAACAACTCCAGTACTTATTATTAATTCCCACCCCTCCAGGCATGTCTAAAGGTCAGTTCCCTGTTTTCTCCTATTAACCTGGTGAACTTGGGCATCCTGAGGCAATGTAGCAACTGCCTCATTTACACTGACAACCCTCTCCTCTTACCTCCCAACACTGAGACTTGTGAGAGATGCACTTATATATCAAATTGGAAGCCACACACTCTCCAGCCAAGGCTGGAATAGCTGGTCAAGAGAAGAAGGTCAACACTTGCAAAACACCACATGGAACACATAGCTCTCCATAACGCACACCAGCAATGCCTTCACATAAAAACACAAACCACACACCCACCTTCATGGAGGCTCTCAATAAAAATCTACTCAAACAATAGAGACCTCCAAGGCAGAAACACACTTGACCGCCACAACACAACACTAATCACAAGACACATAACTCCACTAAACAGTGTGCCACTCAACCAAAGCCACTAAGCAAAACAACATGCCCAGCACACTAGTCATGAGTGACTCGACAGTGAGGCACACTGATGTCCCACTCACTAGGTTGAATAAGGAGAAAGTAACAGCTGCCTATCAGGTGCCAGGATCTGCCACATAATGCATGCACTTAGGTTCCTCAACAACAGGTACAAATATGACTCTGTCATTGTACATGTGGGTGTGAATGACCTGTGACGTACCTCCCTGGACTACATGAAAAGAGACATGGAGGAGCTCTTGGATTATGTAGCCCAGGTGGGTATGACCCTAGCTCTGAGCAGCATCCTACCATCACCCAGAATTATACCACAGTACAAGCAGAAAATGATTGATTTCAACAATTGGCTAGGTTTCTGGTGTTATTCTAAGGGGATCCAGTATCTGTCTGCCTGGGATGACATGATTGACAGACCTCGATGCTTTGCCAGAGATGGCCTGAATCTGTTACCCCTGGGCTTCTGGATACTGGCCAAGGCTCTTGCCACCCTTATAGTGCCATTTTTAGGCGGTGTTCCAAAGACCAAATTACCACCATAACAGCTATGAACACATGCAATCTGAGGGTCAGGCTGCTCAACACTAGCAGTCTAAATCTCAAAATACAATCATTCAAAGCACTCATTAAAATGGAGAACATCGACATTTGGGCTGAAACAGAGACCTGGTTGAAGGCAGCAGAAAGCACCCCTGCACTACTAGGCTGTAACTCATTCCACATCTTTTGGCCCCAGAACTTGAACCGAAGCTCCAAAGGCAGTGGTGTTTCCATATTCAAAAAGGATGTGCACACCTCCAGACTGGTAGCCCAACATAATGCATCAGAGACACTTCAGGTGCAGCTAACATTGGTTAAGACAACAATTCAGGTCATAGCCTGCTATTGGTGCCCAACCATGTCCTAAGACTCACACTCCACATTCCTAAGTACCCCGGAGAACCTAACACTCTCATACTGGGCAACTTCAACTACCCATCCATTAACTGGGAAAGCTACTCATGTACCAATGCACTCACCCAAGGTTTCCTGGAATTCATTAATTCCAATGCTCTGGATTAGCTTGTTCTTACCCCTACTAGAGGTAGCAACATACTTGACCTGGTCATTACTGACATGGGTGACTGTTGCTCTACACCAATAGTCAACTCCTCCCTGGTTCGATCTGACCACAAACTAATCACCTTGGAAATCCAAATTCCTCCCACCCCCCACCCCCCGCAAAGGTAACCACCATGTAAAACAACCCTAAAGCTAACTTTGGGGTCCTAAAAACAGTGGTGGCTAATTTCACAGCACCCATGCAAATGGAGAATAGTTGCATGACTGCCAAATCATACACCAGTGCACTGTATGAACACGTACACAAATGCATGGATCTCGCCATACCCAATGGAACCAAGACGCTGTCCTCCAAAAAAAGAAAGCCAATTTATTGGTCTCTGTCATGAACATACTCTACAACAGAAGGAGGAAACTGATGCAGAATAAGGTGAAGTCTTAAGACTGGAAAAACTCCCTTATCAGCCTCAACAAAAAGTTGAGATCCCTCATCAAATCCTCTAAAGCTAGCTATGAAAACAGAATTGCAGCAGATAGCAAAGACAACCACAAGGCCTTCTATAGTTATGTAAAGATCTCCAATACCCAGATTTGCTCTGAGCTACTGCACAATGGTACCACCTATACTGAGCCAATAGATATTGCCAATAAACTGGCCGACAGATTCAGTGCCAACTTTACCCCTCTCCCCCCAAAGGACCAATCACAATACCAGTAGATTGCCAGGCACCCAGTTTTACTGCTGCAAAGGTTAGCACAGCACTGCCCAAGGCCAAGAATATAGATTCTATGGTACCTGACAATATCACTGGCTGTGTTCTACATGAACTATAGAGTGAACTGGCACCTCACCTGTGTGCCCTATTCAATCACAGCCTCACCTCAGGCTTTGTCCCTACTGAAGGGCACACTGCTGCAGTCATCCCTATCCACAAAGGAGGAGTGACTACAGACCCTGGGAACTATTGCCCCATTAGCCTGATGATAATATGTAAAGCTATGGAATGCATCATCATGGACCTAAAAAAACAAGGATATAGGGAAACTCCAAACTCTAGATCCCACACAGTTTGGTATTATGAAGGGTGGATCATGCCTGCTCAGCCTGGTTGACTTCTTTGAGTCAGTCATCAGAGCTGTGGATGAAGGCAAGGTGGTTCATACAACCTACCTTCATCTGGCCAAGGCCTTCGATACCATTCCCCACTCAGGAATCATAGAAAAAATCAGTAAACTAGGCATCAAGCCCTATATCACTAGGTGGGTTGCAAACTGGCTCACAGATAGAATGCACAGTGTGAAAGTAGCTGACTCCAAGTCAGACTGCAGACCAGTCACGAGTGGAGTCCCACAGTGTTCGAACCTTGGCCCTCTCCTCTTTGGTATCTACTTCTGTGAAGTCCAGGCCAAAAGAAAGGGACTCTGGCTGACAAAGTTCATAGACGATTGCAAGTTGGGAGCTATTATTTCACTCCCCAGGTGCTGTTGATATCTTAAAGAAAGTCCTCACTGAGACCAATGACTATGGTTAGAACCATGGCCTTAAGCTCAATGCCAAAAAATGTGTCGTCATCCGCTTTGGAAAAAATACATTTCCCATGAATTACCACATCAATGGTAGTCCACTGAACACAGAAGGCATTATAAGAGATCTGGGAACACAGGTTGACAGCAATCTCTCTTTTGACCACCACATTGCCACTGTGGTCAGAAAGTCTTTCTATGTGGCGCATCTCATTACTAAGAGTTTTGCATCCAGGAAGAAAGAGGTCATTGTCTCCCTCTACTCTTCCGTCATTAGGCCAATCATTGAGTACAATGCCCCATTTGGCATGTACCTCACTACACACCTGCAACAACTGGAGAGGCCACAAAAGTACCTAATGAAGAGGATCCTAGGTCTTAAACACATGTCCTACATGGACAGAGTCAAAAGTCTCATATCGTCTACTAAGAGGTGATCTCTGTTTGATTTACAAAGCCATGTCTGTTCCAGCTCTGTTAGAAATGCTACAGCTAATGAAATCTCAATCCCTCATTACCACAATCAACAGAACATGCTGGAGGGACAGGTTCATAACCCAGAGACTGCCCATGCTATGGAATAGACTTCCCATACATGTCAGACAGAACACTTCACTGGCCCTCTTTAAGAGAAATCTTGATGAGTGGATGGGAAATTGAAAATTCACCCTGGGGATCACTCCAGTGGGTCTACTCGACAGAGGCGCTGGGAACTAAGGTTGGCTGGCACGATGTCAGTGTAATCCTATGGGCTAGGCTTGTAAAGGCTCCAGGGCCATTAGCCTAGTACACATCTATGAACCTATGAGCCTATGTTACTCAGCTTCCTGTATAGATTCTTCGTAAACCCACTGTAGATGTTTCATTTCATAAGTGAAAATATCATCATTAAAGCGACTATATCTTCTGTCTGTATACCTTAAATACAAAACTATTACAAAATAAATGTAACACTGGTCATGATAATGCATTGACAATCTGTACCATTGCTACCTCCTGCCTTAGAGCAAAGATGTATCTATGTATTAACAGCTCTTTTTACACAACTGACGGGTTTTCTTATTTTGCTTCTTGATTCCATACAGAAAAGTTGTCACATATATTGCCTGGTTTCCTGTGGATTTTTTTTTCCTTGTGGCATCAATTATACATCTGATTATACAACTGACAGCTCCTCTTGTATCAGTGATACTCATTGCTAATTGTGAAATCTACACCAACTTATATCTTATACTATGTTAGGTGGGTGGGTGATCACTCCATTGTTTATTGATAAAATGTTACAATCGCAATTATTCCTTTCAGTATTTCAATGTAACTAAAGAATACCTTATTATTGCTTTCAATCTCCGACAGACCGGTGAATTCATAGGTATTTCTGATAAACATAAGAAAGCAGTGTCTGTTTTTAACCAATATAGAATAGTTTCTATGATTAGAACAATTTTTGAAAGCGAAGTGGTACCTCTATTTCTGGTGCATATATTATTAATTTTGTGAACACATCATTGTTTAATTCAATTCATCTGTATATTTTCATCTTACTGATATGTATTTATGAATACAGGCTTTTCATCCAGAAAAAAGGAGGTCATTGTCCCACTGTACTCATCCCTCATTAGACCCATTATAGAATACAATGTCCCATTTAGTATGTACCTCTCAAGACATCTGCAACAACTGGAAAGGCCACAGAAATACCTCACTAAAAGAACCTCAGGCCTAAAGCAGATGCCCTGTGCTGACTACCTTAAAAAACTCCAGCTATACTCTGTCGCATATCGTCTACTCCAAGGCGATCTCTGTTTAACATACAAGGTCATGTCAAACCCAGAGCTGTTGGACATGCTACACTTAAAGAAATCCCAATCCCTCAGAGCCACATGCTCCACAGGGATCTAAACCTTGTCATCGCAATAAACAAAACATGCTGGAGGGATATGTTCCTGACCCAGAGACTCCCCAGACTCTGGAATAGACTGCCCATACATGTCAAGCAGAGTGCCTCTTTGGCCCGCTTCAAAAGGAACCTTGATGATTGGATGGGAGAAAGGAAATTCACCCCGGGGAACACATCAGTCACCCTGTTAGACAGGGGTCCAGGGAAGTAAATAGTGTGGGAAGAAATAGCCATGGAATTGTTATGGCTAGGCTTCTATAGGCCCTAGGGCTGATAGCCTAGTACCAACCTATGAACCGATGAACCTATGAACCTATGAACCTATGAATAGCATTCTTGTCTGTCTCCGAAGTGTACCGTTCATTGCCTCATAATTTTCACTGGTATTGTCTGAGAGGAATTATTTATTTATGAATGAGTTTGGTTTTCCTCTTTGGTTAAACATGATGACATCATATATGTTAATTACAGGGATATAATCGTGGGTGGAAAGTATAAAGATTTTAGGTTTGTCAATAGTATAGCCAAGATATTGGCATCCTTATTTGGATTTCATAGTATTAGTTCTGGATAGTTGTGCTTTGCCACTGTGGAAGATGGAGACCTAGACTGAGGGAGAGATTTTTAAGGATTTGGAGGACTGCCATGAATGGAAGGGGGAGGAAACAGAAGACACAAATAGTCATTTTAACATTTTATGGACTGCCCTTGTTTCCATGAGTCTCATATATATATTTTTTTCCCTTCTTGACACTGCTTTTTGAAATTTTGCATGTTAGAACTTTGCTTACTCTGTTTCCTGGAAAGGAACCTAAAAAAAGATAAAAAGTTTTGCTGAACTTTTAAAAGGAAGTTTGAAAGTCTAAGTGACCCAGTGAATCAATTTTCCTATCTCATCAACTTTTTAAGAAGCACAGCAGCAGAGAGGTTCCAAATAATATATCTTTGTCCAGGGTAGACTTCAAAAGCTTAGCTTGAACATCTTCTGCTAGGTTTTGAGAATTTAACCAATCAAATCTCCTCATAACTGAACCAGTAGTAGCAATTATGAAAACATCATCAGCAAAATCATAGGAACACTTTAATGATTGCTTGCTTATCTGAGAAGAAGACACAAGTAAGGAATTTAAGAAGTCTGAACCTCAAAGTTAGGAAGGTTAACAATTAAGTTTGTTATGTTCTCAGAAGAAGTCAATAATATTTTAGGACGTGACCCTTGCAGTTCAAAATTCTGAAAGTTAAATTAGCAGAAGAATAAAATCTCTTCACAGATCTGTCAAAAGCTTTTCCATCCTTGTCAGAAAGAATGGGGTTACCATTCCCAATTTGTTTAGCAGAAGAATACTTAAATAAAAATATCATTGAATGATCAGATTTGGGATTGGTGAGTAAGAGTTTATGTGTCTGAACTGCATTATATAATCCATAGGGTTTTTGGCAAGCACGGAGGATGACTGCCATGCACAATGCAAGCTGTTAAGAAAACATCCTCAAAGGCAAGCAACACAGGAGGAACACCTGCAGGCTGAGGAAACTCCATTTATATAACAAATCATAATACTTCTGCTGGTGCAGATTTCATGCTGTTCCCCCTTAAATAATGCTCTCATTTTGTTAATAATTTTAGAAAAAAGATAATTCTTTTGGAGGACACTCTAAAGAAACAGAGTCTATAGCATACATCGAATTAACTGAAGAATCACCCCACTCCCTTCTCTGCTCACCTGATTAGAAATCATTGTCATACTGTGAGTGATTTTTTTTTTTTACTAGAAAGCAGTGAGGAACCACGATTTAACACATAAAAAGCAGAGAATATTCCCTTAGCAAATCCTAGCAAATCTTCTATGTCCATAGTTACAAAAAAAGGCGAAGAAACATGTTTAAGTTTCTGCTTTTTCTCCTTGGGAGAATCCTTGACAGCACTACTACCCTGGGAATCAGGCAACTTATCCTTGTTAACCAGTAAATTTTCATCCACTTCATCCTCTGAGTCCTTTTAAAAGTGGTTCTTCCTTGACTGGTGAGACCAATCCTACAGCCACAGAGGACACACTTATCTCCCAGTCCATATTAACTTCATGAGGAGCTACACCAAAGGGACCAGCAGCAAATGATGGATGCTCTCTGAAGGAGTAATTTTGGCCACAGCAGAGTCACCCACCAATGGCTGAGGCAGTGATGGAGCTGGATGGATACCCAAATATTCCCTAACAACTCTCTTCTTCTTCCTGACAGGGGAAGCAAGAACCCTGGATACTGATTATTCCTCCATGTTCAAGTCAGGAGGGTGGCCTCACAAGCAGATAGCGAATCCTGAGTAGGTCTGTAAACATTATGAATGGAAAATTAAAGGCTCTGATGTAAAATTTTTCAAGGCAGTCTCCAAAAGTACCAAATCCTGCCCCACAAATACCTGCATAAACAGACCACATTAATAAAGCATAGATTTTTACACAGCTTTGTCACATAACCATTGCATAAATAAACATCCCTTCTTGGGTTGTCTGGGACACAGTCAGGGATTTATCCTGCTGCACCAGTGGGCTGGTCTGATATAATATTTTATTAGCTGCAATCAGAGGAGAGAAAACAGAATGTAATTTAATTGACTTTAGCCCTGTGTGTGGTATGTCAATCTTGTATAATTTTGCAATATCAGAAACAACTTAATTTCACTCAACACATGCACAAACACGCATATATATGCAAACTCACACAAACAAACCAACCAAACAAACAAACAAACACCTTCCTCTGCAGTAGAAAGCATTGGATCTGGAAACTAAACACCTGATACAGGGATATAATGCCCAGACTTGTAAATAGTTTAACACCAAGCACCTGATACAGGGATATAATGCCCAGACTTTTAAATAGTTTAACACCAAACACCTGATACAAGGATATAATGCCCAGACTTGTAAATAGTTTAACACCAAGCACCTGATACAGGGATATAATGCCCAGACTTGAAAATAGTGTAACACTGTAAGAACAAGAGAGGAAATTGCTGAGTCGCTGAGATGATCATTTAAATCTCTTTTGGTTCCATTCCCATGCTGTTCAGCACATCAAGCAATTAGCACTCTCCAGGCACTTGTTGTTTCAATAGCGGTTATGACTTTTATGAGGTCGGGTTGTTACCCCATTGTCCAACCCTCCTCAGAGGGTATACCACACACTCGCACACACACTCACACATAGGGACAGTTTAGAGTATCCAGTCCACCTGCTGCATGTCATTGGAATGTGGGAGGAAACCCATGCAAACAGAGGGAGGACATACAGACTCCACACAGAAGGCACCCCAGCTGAGAATCGAACCAGAAAACCACTTGCTGTGAGGCTACAATGCTATCTGCTGCACCACTGCAACACCCATTATTTAAATAGACTGTTGAAAAAGTACACACATAAAATACATAAAGATGTGATAAATACCACAACTGTCTACACAGAGCATGTTTGTTGCTGGTAGCCAAGGAAAGACTGATATTATATCTGAGTATTTTTGCAAAAGGGGAATAAAGAGAATAAAGAAGTAGAAAATACTTTAGCTGACCAGCTACTGAGTGCTTCACTAAATCTTTACTTAAACAACTGCAACGAAATAGATATGAGAAAGTGAAAATCCAATATGATTTGTTATTTACCTGGCTTTGGCAGATTATAATAACACAAATATGATACCTCTTGCCAGTGAGATATAGAAAGCTGTTTTTATTCCACACCTGTTTAAGTCAGAAATCATGACATTTTAAGGAACATTAGATTGTTTTTTCAGATAAAATAGGTCTACAGTTTAAGAATAAAAAGAAAACCCTGTAATTTATATATTCAAAAATGTTTTATAAGATATTTATTAAATATTTGCTATGCTGTTTTTGACATAATAATTACTTAGCTGACCCCTGGAACTGAATCATGAAATGGCTCTTTTAATGGCCTGCTTCCTGGCATACAGATATGAAACCTTGACTATGATGAGTCATTGTAGTACTGAATAATGGTGCACGTGCTAGAGATGCCAGCAAAGGGGGGGGTGTAGATTGGAAGGGAATGGCTACTGCTGGTTCACCTACCCCTCAAGGAGGAAGACGGTGGGTACATTTTATATGCAGGTTTCAATAGAGGATCCTCTGGTGGAGACCGGGGTGATCTAGAGGGAGCATTTATATCCTGGTAGAGGAAGGCTGCTGAGGGAGAGGCTTTACTTTACACAAAGGAAGTGATGACCCTTAACATGCTGCCACAGCAGGCTATACCATGCAGACATAGCTGGGACAAACAGAAGAGCTCATAGTCAGTATGTAAAAGTACTGATCCACCAAAGGATGACAGCACACTATTATTTGCTTGCACTCCAGAGGCACATCATAAAATCTGTCTGGGATGTGAAGAACCATAAAGAAACAATAAAAAACAGCTCTTTTAAAATGTTCTATTTTAATATTTATACAAAAAATATTCTTTTTTTAATATTAACACAGTACTTATTCAAACATATTCCATCATGACTCAGAGTAATCCTTTTATTAACAGTCCTTGGAAGAAAGTGTTAGCTGTCATTGGTACTCTTCAGTTGCATCCAGTCTCTTCGTAATGAGAAATACAAATTATCCTTTATTTATTTATTCATTCATCTAGGACTGTATTGTTCCAATTCTCTTTCAGGCCTTTGTATATATAGTAAATAGTTTTCTTTCCTTTTTTATTCATTATTACTAGCCGTTTAGATAGTTACCATGTGTTATTTATTATCTTAATATCAAAAATAAAAATAAAAATAAAAAATTGAATAAAATGATTCAGAGTAATTCTATAATATTTAGCATTATATTTCTGAGGCCAGAAGTTTAACGGTTAGTTTTCAGAGTTTCCTTCACAAATGATAGGGAATTAGTACAGAGCAAAAGTAGTTCAAAATTTGCCATAATTAATTTCTCAAATAGATGATCACCAAGCATATATTGGGTTGCAGTGATATTTGTACAATAAATTCAAACAGTATTAACTAGACCTTAATGAACTTACAAAAACAAGACACGTAGATGCACAGCAAGTTGCATTCTGCTGAATTTTTGTTAAGATATTCTGTTAATGACCTTTGCAATAAATGGGTTATTGTTAATGTGATTACTGTATTGCTTTTCAATACCTTATTGGATGAAACTATAAATGCATATGCATGTGTGTGTATAAATAAATACACACACACACACACACACAAACATATATATATATATATATATATATATATATATATATATATATATATATATATATATATATATATATATATATATATATATATTTACTTAAATGTAATAAGGTACATTGCTCTTTGCAATGATCTTATGTAACACACACAATGTAAAAATGTCAGAATTGATGTCATTCACATGCCATAGATGCTAATCTACAATGTATGTACTGTACCTGTGTACTAAGTATGTATTCTACCTATGTTCCAAATTTCAGCTGTACACCACAAATTTATTAATTACCTTTATTTTTAAATTAATATATTTTTTTGTTTGTTCTCTCCACTGTAACTGTTGATGTGCTGCATACACCACTGTAAAAACATGTATTTTGTAATTTGTGTGTATACTAATCATGTCTAAATAACTAAATGTATCTGTAATTTTTCTATGTGGAGCTTTTCTCCCCGGGCCCCTGCTGAAAAAGGGCTTTTTTGGCTCAGTCAGACACCCCCGGTTAACAAATGTAAAATAAATAAATAATGACATCAAGGTCCCCATTAAGTTTTAATGAGTGATCTGAGTTGTTAATTTATTATGAAAAATGATTAGACCTCATACATTAATATGTAATGCCAGGGCATCTAAAAAATTCATATATCTGGATAAGCAGTATGCATTACTTATCTGATGGAATTTATTTAAATGATATTATAGTCAGTGTTGTCTGTAGGTTCTACTGTTTTATATTGTTGTGAAAGCCATTATCAGCCTGGGTTATATTTCAGAAGAGTCAGATTTGATTTGTAAATGTACATCTTTAACAAATCTATAAAAAAGAGTCTATGTCTTTACAGCATCACACTGCGCTAGTAATGTTCACTTAAGATTATTTCTACTGATCTCAGGATGTATACATGTACAACTGCACTACAAAATATGCAGGAAGCTCCAGGGCCTCAAAGTTGTTGTTTTTTTCCATTTTCTTTGCTCTTATACTCTGTTTTTAGATTGAGATACTTCTTCTTCTTCATGTTTCTCAGGATATGAATGTAATTGTTTTACTGTTATTTTATCTCTATTATGCTAGGTTTCTCCTGCATTCATTCATTTTTATTTGTGTGTGTGTGTGTGTGTGTGTGTGTGTGTGTGTGTGTGTGTGTGTGTGTGTGTGTGTGTACGTGTGTGTGTGTGTGTGTGTGTGCATGTGTGTGTGTTTGTCTGTGTGTGGTGGGAGATATTTGAGTTCTGGGTGCATTGTTGGCCATTTGTGTAAGATCACTAACAGTGGGGTAAGGAATTTTTCCTTATTCCCTTATTGTCCACACTTGTGTGATCTTGTACTTAGTATATTTGAGTTGCAGGCGTGGGGGCTGAAGCTTATCTCATGGGTCGGGCTGCAGGGGTGCTTGTCCCCCTGCAAACACAATTCTTTTAGTTTGCTGAAGTGTTTTTGACATTTTTGTTGAATTGATGTATGTGTTTGATATTTTGAAATGTTGAATTAGTGATATTTGATGTTTCAGTATAGACCCAATATATGCACACAATAATGTCCCATATCAGCTCTTGTAGTTCCAGTAATCTTAAGGATTGCAGCTATGATCTTTGTATTAGAACAAGGACTAGGATCAAGGCTGTGAGCTGCTAATGAGCTTCATTACAAAGCCTTGTTTTTAATTCTTTCAGTTTCTACCTGCAAATCAAGTGATTTTGAGCAAGTCACTTCTCCTGAATCACCTCATGAAACAGGCTCCTGAATCACCTCATGAAACAGGCTCCTGAATCACCTCATGAAACAGGCACCTGAATCACCTCATGAAACAGGCTCCTGAATCACCTCATGAAACAGGCTCCTGAATCACCTCATGAAACAGGCTCCTGAATCACCTCATGAAACAGGCTCCTGAATCACCTCATAAAACAGGCTCCTGAATCACCTCATGAAACAGGCTCCTGAATCACCTCATAAAACAGGCTCCTGAATCACCTCATGAAACAGGCTCCTGAATCACCTCATGAAACAGGCTCCTGAATCACCTCATGAAACAGGCTCCTGAATCATCTCATGAAACAGGCTCCTGAATCACCTCATGAAACAGGCTCCTGAATCACCTCATGAAACAGACTCCTGAATCACCTCATGAAACAGGCTCCTGAATCACCTCATGAAACAGGCTCCTGAATCACCTCATGAAACAGGCACCTGAATCACCTCATGAAACAGGCTCCTGAATCACATCATGAAACAGGCACCTGAATCACCTCATGAAACAGGCTCCTGAATCACATCATGAAACAGGCTCCTGAATCACCTCATAAAACAGGCACCTGAATCACCTCATAAAACAGGCTCCTGAACCACCTCATAAAACAGGCACCTGAATCACCTCATGAAACAGGCTCCTGAATCACCTCATAAAACAGACACCTGAATCACCTCATAAAACAGACACCTGAATCTCCTCATGAAACAGGTTCCTGAATCACCTTATAAAACAGGCTCCTGAATCACCTCATAAAACAGGCCCTGAATCACCTCATAAAATCGGATCCTGAATCACCTCATAAAACAGGCACTTGTGCCCAATGGGCTACCTGACAAACAACAAATAAAATAAAAAAAAAAAAAAAAAAGATCAACATTTGCTTTGAATCTGTTATTTTGCGGCTATCTGTGATCTACCTTCCATTGTTTGGTTGCACAGCAGTTAATGTTTCTTAATGACAGGACTGAGGTTTATCCTGACCTTATTGTCTGTGGCTATTTATATAATGCCTTTTTAACAAGATTCCAACTATCCCTCAAAGACAAGCTGACTGACTGCACATGTACATGGCATTTTTTCCCTTCGCTTCTGAGCCAGGTTGTAGATAAATTGGATCCATAAGGATAAGAACACCATCTCATTTGACCCATTCTCCACCTCTTGGATAAATAAATAATAATCCTCCATAAAGTTACTGGCTCAACAGTCCCTGGTCAGTGTAAGTGCATACAATTCTGCCATCATTTTTTAGGATTCAAAAAAATGTGCTCATCACATACATGTAGCAGATGACAACTATCTGACTGATGTTACCAGTGTAGCAGACCTGCCCATAATACAGTAAAGACAGTATCCTACTGTCTCTCACAAATTACCTAATGCAAGAACCAAAGAAAAAATGCTGTGTCACAGCTATCTTTCTTGATTTGTTAAAAGCATTCAACATGGTCAGTCACAATGTTTTTCACTCCACATAATGAAAACTTCATCTCACGCGCCTAATCTCAGCTGGTTTAGCAGTTATTTTGCTGACTGTACACGGGTAGTAACACATTGCAAGCAAACATCTCCACCTGTTTATCTTTTAGCAAAAGACCAACGGGAATCAGTCTTTTGTCTCATGCTGTTTGCAGTTTTCATAAATGGTAAAACTACATGGTTCCTTGGGCTAGGAGCATTCATGTTTTATAACATCAACATTTACTTCTCCAATTTCATCAGGCACATAAAGCTGTCCCTCTAAAATTCCTTCATCTCCATTCAAAAATGGATTGAGAATTCTGCTTTAATTATGGAACCAAGTTTAACTTAGTATGTTACTTAATACTACTATGTTACTGTTATCTGTATCAACCTAAGAGGGTAACAGAGCCAAGGCACTAGTTTCAGTGTAAGAAACAAAGAGATGATTATTTTATCCAAATACGGTTTATTGTTTTTGTGAAGAATGCTCCCATAAAATTAAATACCCGCAAAGCAAAATTATGCTGTTCTACCCAAGTACCTCAAATCTCCCCAGTCTAAATGAACTACAAATATATGATTCCATATATTTACCACTTATGTGATACCACATATTTACCACTTACACAATAACACATATTTACCACTGATAAGATACCACATATTTACCACTTGAACTAGTACTCAACTTTAAACTCGTAGGGATCACTTTTGACCTCCTCACTGGGTCTGATATAAGCACTGCAAATGTGGCATAGAAATGAAACAGTAAATTCAGTTCCTTGTACCACATCGAGAATCTTTTTGAATTCGAGAGTGGAGGTCACACCTGCCATTCCCTTCATTTATTCATTTTTACTCATTTTTGCTCATTATTTGTCAATAAGATTTAAATTACCTACTATCACATCTCACATTTTACCTCAAGTTGGTTTATCAATCACATGCTGCTGTAAGGCATAGATAGATTACAAAAAAAATTTGACAACATCACTCATCCAAAAATAATGGAATCCTTAAATATGTAGATGATAAACCATGTATTGACCAAATACATTACAGGGACCATGAAAGAGTGGCAAACCACTTTGCAGCTGAGCCATCAAAATGGAAAAATGATTCCTAAGGATAAAAATACAAATGGAGATAACCCACTGTGACCTTAACTGATTCACCTGCTTACTTAACAGATTAGATTATGGTTACAGTTTGGCTCCCAGAGACCAACCTTGTTTAAAGACTTCTCATCTACTTTTTGTGGATAACTTAAAATGATGTATTTCATCAGATGAGTTGAAAGCAAAACTACAAATGATTAAAACTTTTTCGAATGATATAAGAATGATATTTGGTCTTCATAAATGTGCAAAGCAACATTTAAAACAGGAAAGTTGCAGCAGAAAGTATCGACCTGGGAAAGGAATTTGATATTAAGGAACTTGAGCAGGAGGGAGTAAATAAAAATTTGTGAATAGATAAAAGATTAGCAATAAAACATGAACAAATAAGAATAAAAGCTCAGAAAGAAACATGCCTGAGGACTAAAACTAATAAAAAAAACTGCCTAGAGATCTAGGAATAATGATGAAGGGATAAATCAATTTGTTCTGCCTATTGTAACATAAAGTTTTAGGGTGACTAACTGGCCCTAAAAAGTATTGGATCATTTGGACATGGAAACAAGAAAATACGTCATGCTTCTCAAATGATATTAAAAAAAAATCAAGCGCATACCAAGATTATATATTCCTTCCTCTGAAGGTATGGGCATCCTCAAAATTTATTACATGTATAGATCCATAATTGTGGTATCCACATAGACTGAACGTTTAAAACATGAAGAGAAGAAATCTAGGATGACAGCTTTACTTGGTTTAGGAGAAATAGTTTAGTATCAAATGGGAATAGAAAATAACCAGAAGTAGACAAAAATCAGACAGCAACCGAATGTGCCAAAAGCCAAAAGAAAGAATATAAGGAAATGGATCAGATGAAAAGAAAGGAAAATTGGAAAAATCCATAAATATAAGGTCAAGTACAGAGATCTCTTGTAACAACTTCATGTTGACCAAAATGTAATGCAGGAATGGTTAGAGAAAGGTAAACTGAAACCAAGAGATAAAAGGTTAATAATGGCAATACAGGGTAGTTGACAATATACATATTGGTTTATAATGTCCATTGAAAAAGCAGAAGAAACAGTCAAATGTAGGTTCTGTAAAACAGAACTGGAAACAGTTACACATCTTGTTTGTTGGTGTGATACACTTATGGCAAAGGTTGTGCGTACCGAAAAGGACCAATAATGTGGCAAGACTGTTGCACTGGAGATTGTGCAAACACTACAACATAGAAGTAGCTTAGGAGCATTGAAACCATGAACCACAAAGCATTATAGAGAATGATGACGTTTATATCACATGGGATCACCCATTATCAACAGTTCAAAAAAATAAATGCTAGAAACCAGACACAGTAAGCCATTTAAAAACGGCAAAAATTGCATGAATCATTAAAATTGCTAAACCCAGAAATTACATTGTCTTATGTACAGAGAAAGACAAAGGGGGGATTTAATAAAGCCTACATGGTCTCATTTTCCATGTAGACATCATGCCATGCTGCTTCCACAAAAGTAAGCAGGTTGTAGATTCAGTAAACACAGCTGGGTGACGCACACGCTCTGACACAGAAATATCCATGGCATGCAAATCACCTCATAAGCAGGTGAATTCCATGCAAATTAGTCAGACAGAGTGATCCAGCAGCTAGATAGGCAGCTCTGCAGGCCCCTTCTCAGCGTCTGTAGTGTACACAAAAAATTCCTTGTACAGGAATTTAGACTGACAAAAGGAGCTATAGAAATGTAGGTAGAAGGACAGAAATGGCATATCACATACAAATATGAGTGAAACTATCCACCATGTGTCTGAAATAATAAGACAAATAAGTTAAAATAATGTTTTTAATAATCTGTGCATATTTGCATGGTTTGCCACAGTGCGCAAACATGCCTCATTAAAAAAAAAATAAACAAAAAATAGAAAAACAAAAGTAATATTATGTGACAGAAATGTATTACAGGACCCTGAGTGGATTATCTGCAATGATGTATTGGTGCTGTTGCTAATGTGGTAGGGCTTGCAACCATATTATTTCTTGGGTCTATGCACAGATCCCTGTGCCAATGAGGTGGAGTTACTGAACAGCACAAATGGGTATCCGTGTCTGCATATCCCCTCCATGTAGACACAGAACCATGGTGGTGTTCACACAAGAGGTAGGTGACATCAAGAGAGGGTGTGTCCAATAACTTCTAAGCTGAATTGAGCTTAGCTGTGCCTGTTTGCATGGTGTGCCACCATGCTGAGCGTGGAAGTCTGGGGGGTGTACACTAAGTTTTAAGCTTTATTTACCTACAGGGCACATGTTTCCATGTGTTTGCATGACATGCCTCAGTGCTGAGGCTGGAAGTATAGAGAGTGTGAAAACTAAGTGCTAAGCTCTGTTTACCCATAGACCATGCTTTTGCATGAGGCACAGCAGTGCTGAGTGTATCTAAAAGGCAATGACATATTAGGCTTGACCTGTTTAACTTAAACTAGGGCCATTAAATGATGTTAATGATATACTAGGTACGTAGAATGCATCATAGGTAGCCAATCACACAGTCAGCAATAACAGCAGAGTACAATAAACTATGCAAACACCCTACAATCTGATTTGTCCCCCCCATACTCTGCACCATTGGAGTACAGACTTGGGAATATTAACTGAAAGAATGCTAGGGGCTGCTGCAGATCTGCTACATCTGTATGTGGTAGATGCTGAAGTCAGGGCTGCTGCTGCTGACAATAGGCATAGGCAGAGAAGGAGAAGAGTGTACAGGCCCATAGTAACCTTCCAGGAGCTACATGAGCTGGAGATTGTAGAACGCTACAGGGTGGACAGGGACATACTACAGGAACTCACTGAGCTCTTTTACCCTCAACTCAGACCCAGAGCTAACAGAGGGGAACCAATCCCAGTGGAAACAAAGGTATGTGTAGCTCTTAGGATAATAGCCACAGGCACCTTCCAAAGACCAACTGGGGACAAGATGGAGATCTCACAGGCATCGGCATCCAGGTACTCCACCAGTTCCTGGATGCCATGCTACCACATGCCAGTGAGCACATTTACTTTCCCCTCACCCCTGAGGCAAGGGCCAGCAATATGCATCACTTCTACCATGTAGCACACTACCCTGATGTACTGGTGCCATAGATTGCACTCATGTATACATCAAGGCACCACCTGGTGAGGAGAGTAGAATCTACATCAACTGCAAGGGGTATCACTCTATCAACTGGCAAGTCATATGCAATGCGGGGCATTGTCATGAATGTGTGTGTGTGCTGGCAGCCCTGGCAGTTATCACTACTCCTATGTCTGGCACACATCACAGCTGTACCAGATGTTTGCTAGGGGTGGCATCCCACACAGCCATTTACTGGGGGATGCTGGCTAAACAATGGAACCGTGGATGATGGCATCCAACAGAAATGCACACAAACCCATGGAAGAATGCCATAATGAGGCAGAGGCACAAACTAGGAACATCATAGAGCATGTGTTTGGGCTTCTGAAGTCACGTTTCAGTGCCTCAATATATATGCTGGAGCCCTGCTCAGATATTCACAGTATGTGCCATGCTATAGAATATGATCTTGTGAAAACAGCTGCAGCAGGATCAGCAAAGGAAAGGGATACACAGCCCCCCCCACCAGTGCATAGGTCACCACAGCCACACTCACAGGGGGACTCAGAGGAGGAACCCCCTGATGATGTTTCTGTAGGTAGACATAGCCATGCCCAGTACACCCTGGCTTTGGCTAAGAGACAATGCATAGCACATGGACTGACAACCTAGGGCCCCAGGGACTGACACCTTATGCCAACTCACATACATACTTTAAAAATGATGCCAGGCAACCCACACAACCTGTACCTAGCCATGTATTGGCTGTGTACTGAGTATATCAGATAGAGTCAGTCCTGAACTACAGTTCTGTCAACTGCTGCATTCACAAGTAAAGTACTATAATATGGTATTGTATATATGGACCTGCTGCATGTATACAAGGGAATATAGTTGACTATTTGAAAAGATGTAACATCTACATGGGACTACAGATACCCAGTCCAATAGTATGTGATCCGTTATATTCACTAGGCCTCAAGGTTGGTATATTCACTACAGCAGTCAAGGGAGATGTTAAACAGTGGGGTCACATGATATTTGCACTACTGTCTATGCTAGCAGATCATGTGCTGTTCTTCCTCCATCCCCAACACATCAGTGTTGCCATACAAATGTTATAACAGTAAGTCAGCAATGGCATATCAGCAGACCAGGCAATCTCAGGGCTGTGACATAGAACCTGATCACACAGTGACTGTCTCACATAACACAGGGATAACAACATACATATGTATGCTGTTGATTGTGTGATGAATGGCACATTTCTGTCTGGCAGCCTGTTTGGCTCAGTGGGCTAGGGATGTTTGGGTAATGGCGTTGATGGTTCGAATCTGAAGGTATGCACAGCTTTTGCATGTGAGGTATTAGTATGATGGTGTTTCCACATACTGTCATACCTCTGAATCTGTTAGTGCAAGAAATCTGGACCAAGCCAGAAAGAATGGGGGGGGGGGTGACAAAGGCCCAAAAATAGAAACAAACAGTACAGATTGTTCCGATTAACCTAGAAAGTTGCTATGATGACACTGAGTTGCATTATTACAGAATATCTGCAGGATATAAAGTCCGACACTCAAATGTTTGTCTGTAGTTAGTATTATTAACTAACTTCAATATACAATAATTTACAATAATTATCAATATACAATCATTTACCAGAATGCCACAATTGTATGAGGAACAGACCAGAAATATGAGGCAACATTCTGGACATTCTGTGAAAATCTGTACAGCTATGAGGTATGCAGACTGTCATTCTATGTGTGGAGTAACAGTATGAACTTCAGACACATATTAAGTACAGCAGACAGCTGGGGAATGCCATGTACAATTTGATGGAAGTACAGTACTGCAGAAACAGGTATAGCTGGAAATGGATCCCTATCACAACACCAACATGCCACAAAGCCGACACTCAAAACACCAACACCAAAAGACCGACAATACACAATACCGACAACGCACAAAACCGAACACCATAACACCGACACCCAAAACACCGACACACAAAACGTAAACTACACATTACACACAACTATACATGCAGTAACCTTAACTCAAACCCTAACCCTAAGGTCCGACACAACCGCACACTTACCCTACCCGCACCCTAACCCTAACTCACTTAACCCACCCTTAAACATATAGTCCGTCACTATCGCACACTCACCCTACCCGCACCCTAACCCTAACTCACTTAACCCACCCCTAAACCTACAGTCCGTCACTATCGCACATACCCTACCTGCACCCTAACCCTAACTCACTTAACCCACCCTTAAACATATAGTCTGTCACTATCGCACACTCACCCTACCTGCACCCTAACCCTAACTCACTTAACCCGCCCCTAAAACTACAGTCCCTCACTATCCCACACTTACCTGTCCGCTCCCTAACACTAAATCCCTCACTCTATCGCACACTTACTGAGTCGCGCTCACACCTTCCCATGTCGGTATTTCGTCCATCGGGATCTCACCTTGTCGATCATCTGCGTTGTCGGTCTTCTCGTCTCCTTCTTTAGAGTGTCGGCCTTCTGGCGTGTTGGTGTACTGAAGGGGACCCCTGGAAATATCTGCAACACACAAAATTCCAGACTGGTGTGCAGGTATATCTGGTATGGGAGCTGTCGTGTGTTCCTAGGTTCACCAGGAATTCCTCAGCAGCCGAAAGTGGTTGTTCCACTGCAGGACTTACACTGGTGATGGCATAATCCCTGGCTACATCAGCTGCCCTTTGTCATGCAGAATTCACCATGTCTGTTGTGCAGTGTTGAACCTGCTCATATGTCCTGTCCTGGTGGCCACTGGCATTCATATTTCAGACATGGTCTGCCCACAATGCAATTGTTCCCTATCAGGTCTCCTCCTGGATAGCAGGATGTGATGATGTTCCCTTAGTCCTTCAAGGATTATGTCATTCCCCACATTTGAGAAGGGGGCATGGCATCCACAGTGCATTATTCCTGAAAGACAACACAAGGGTAACACATTACAAGATCGGATACATGGACGTCCACTATGAACAGATAGAGCAAGGACATAATGGCAGGCATGATCCACTGCTTGCTCACACATGTCATACCCCACAGTGTGACAATATACTATGTGTGTGTAGATACAACCGAGATAGTATCAATACTGAGGTATTTCCCTGTGTGCCATGAGAGATTCTGCTGTATGATCATACACTCAACACTCCATTCGACTTTGGTGTGCCTCCTAAAGCCAACCACACAATAATATGTCATATGACCAGTGTTAGACAAACAGCAGTGTACTATTACAACTACTATAAAGGGACAATCCAACACCACCAGTGTGCCACAATGACAATAGACAATGCAACTTTGAAGTATTGTACGTCCCCTGTAGGTGTAAGACAGCAGGATATCAATGACATGTCATTGCCACAGGTCTAAGACTGGCTTACTGCTGTAATCCCAGTTCCCCATACCTCTATCCTCCCATCTGCATTCTGTTATACACAAAAACAGTTACACACCTGGTGGACTGCAGTACTCCTCTGTTGAAATGTGCTACTAGTAATTTTTCTCAAAGGTGAGCTCTGTTTGAGGAAAGTCTCATACTGGATGTTTCCCCATAGCCAGCTGCTTGCATTTTAACATGCTTCTCATTAGCAGGTAATTGCCTCTAAACCAATCTGTGGCTCTGACATACTAACTGCAGCCAAAACAACTGAATTGCACTATCATTAGCCAATGACATGCAACCACTGTGCAATATATAAGGCCTTCATGTAGAACAGGGCCCCTTTCTTAGCTGTTGAGATGGACATTACTGGGGTGAGGAGACTGCATCATTGCAGAGGGTAGGTCTGTCCAGAAACCTTTACATAGAGCTGTGTGTACCACAGGCTGCAGCTGCTGCAGGTAATAGACATAGGCAGAGAGTGTGAACACTTTGGAGGACAACAAGCTGTATTTGTATCCGTGTCAGCTGTATCAGCCTTGTTGTAGAGGCAGAGCTAGGGTGAGGTTACCCTTTACACTCCAATTAAGGCATGTGTTTAAGGTATGCATGTTAGGCAACTGTGTCAATAACAGAGTACTAGATGACATATAGTAATGCTATACAGATATGTGAAGTGTGGCCCTACCTGCAGGCCTGTGACTTACAGCACTGAAAAGCAGTTATTTAATTTGCAATGCTTTGTGTGGATAATGAGAGCATAAGTCATTCGTTAATTGCTGTCTTCACAATAATGTAATTGAAATGCAACACAGCACTGTATTTGAACCCAGGACTGTATGTGGCAAAATGCACTGTATGCAAGGCATTTAGCAGACTGAGATACTGAGTCATTGCTACAGCAGGTGTATTTGTAAGGTATATGTGCACACATACAGGTTGTGACAAACATTTTCTACATCCATC
This sequence comes from Protopterus annectens, assembly GCF_019279795.1. Classification (NCBI taxonomy): domain Eukaryota; kingdom Metazoa; phylum Chordata; order Ceratodontiformes; family Protopteridae; genus Protopterus; species Protopterus annectens. The sequence continues at coordinate 218,476,363 of NC_056735.1, forward strand.
AGTATGTGCATGGCTTTATATGGATGATTTCTGCATGAGAGTCTCATTTGAAAATGTACTTTGTCATGAATGCCTTAGCAGGTGACTTTCTATATGTTGCTGATAAAAGGGCACATTTACCTGCTATCACAGATATCAGTTGCATTCATTAACATGTCTTTGGCTGTGGAGTGGTATATTATTGCACCGGAGACCAAGGTACTGTCCCAGTTTTTCCATTACTTTTTATTCCAGTTTGAGTGGTGCAGAGTGGCACTCAGCTCCACTGAAACAGGTCTAATGACTGTAAGTGGAATTTACTATGCTCTGTTTAAACCTCCTGTTTTAATCAAGAGTTGCATGGCGGGGTGGGTTAATGCAGTATGCTGTAGGTGTGATGGGCTCAGGTCCAAAACATGGCAGATGCCACAGGTATAGTATGGGCAGCAGAGGGGGCAGCACTGGTCTGGGTCCCAGACATGCTGGGACCCAGTGCCACGGCTAGTTGAGGCAAGGTAGGGGGATCAGCCAGAGCCAGCCTACCTTGACGTGCTGTGGTAATTGAGGTATAGTAATAAGTTGAAGTTAGTTATGAACCAAATCATTGTTAGCATTAACAGCATGGAACATCATATTAATTAACCCAAATACATAGCAATGTGTATTATGTATGACATAACATAAAATAACAAAACAGTCAGTGTGTCAACAGCATGCCAGTAACAGTTAAAGCATAACAGCAACCACACCATTTACTTAACAAGATATGTTAATATGACAGCATAATAACACATAATAATAAAGTGCATAAGGCCAACAGAATGGTTAATTTAACAAGATATGTCAATATGAAAGCATAATAACACATAGCATTAATAAACCACATTTTCCGAAATATAGCTATTTTAACAAAATATGTTAATAGTAAACTATAGTAAGACATAACAATATTAAGTACATGCAGATAAGGGATGGGAAGTGAGAGAAAAACAGTCCATTAGTGACATTGCAGATTATATCCCTGAAAACACTTGTAATATTAACTCTACAGGTATGCATTGTCAATCTTGTGTACAGTCACTACAAGTATCCTATAGGTGATGTAGCATGTACATACCTCTCAGCCTGTTTCATGGTACAGTATGGATCAAGTAATAACAAATGCAGGTACACAACTAGACAGAACATTTGCACATCATGTGGACTTATATAACTGCCAAAGTGTTCTGTAAGCAGATTTGGTAAGATTTTGCATTCCAAATAATAATGCCTGTGGTAATCCTGTGACAGACAGATTATGCAATATTAATTACAGTACGAGATATCAGGATACTTGAAAGGCATGTTTGTGTACAGTTCATAAACTAGACAGCTGACATGCGTTAGTTGCCAGGAATGGGAATAAAACTTAATAGCTTGACTGCAGGAGACATCTTCAAATAATGTAATAAATTACTTCAGCAACTTAGTACAGATATGCAAGGAATACAGCCATACTAGAAGTAGACAGATTTATTATGAATCAACAATGCTGGTGAACACATTATTCTTATTGACTTTAAAACTGCATAATCTAAACACAATATTTGCTCATAACAACGGCTGCCTTACTCATATACCTTTTCTTCCTGGGGAGATAGAAAATGTGAGCATTACATGGCTGATAGTGTGTTGGAGATAACCTTGAATCATACTATGAGTTGAGAAATACAAGTTAGATAGCATTCTTTTTGCATTCTAGAACTATTACAGTGTTATAATTGACTGCAGTGACAGCAGAACACACATGCATGGAATACAACTGTGCTGCATATACTTAAATAGCTTTATTTTAGTATCAACAATTCTGATGAACATCTTGTATTGTTATTGCTTTAAAATATCTGTGAAGTACAGACACAATATCTGCCCATGGAGTGTGGTATCTCACCCATATACCTTTATTACCTGAAATAGGAGGAACAGAGAGCATTATGTGACTGAAAGTGGCCTGGAGACTTCCTTAGGCAGTGCCATGAGTTAAGCAATACAGTTTGCAAGTTAGTTTTGCATTCCACAGCTATTACAGTGTTGCAGTTCACTGCAGCAGCCTTACCATAGACAAGCAATGCATGCAGGTCCACTGCCATCATTGTGACAACACAATCCTACTGAACACCATTTTGCTTATTGTTATCGGTATTGTTTATTGTTTATTGAATATCAGTTGATATTGTTCATGTATTGCACTACAGCTCTAATTGCCACTTTATTGCACTACACTTTTTTTCTTATGTATACTTTATTGCAGTAAATGTTTTAGTCTTTCTTGCTTATTGCACTACAGTTAGAATACTAAATCTGTACTTACCATGTTTACAGTGCAACCGGGCCAGGTGCCCAGCATGGGATTCGATATTGCAAACCCTCAGCTGCAGCTGTTGGGAGAGAAGTACCCCATTATGCATACCAGTTTTGCAAACATTCAGCTTGCATATTAGTAAAACAGAGGAAAAATGACTTACATATTTGTGGGGCATTCCCTGCTCTTTGCCTCATGGACCCAGGTGTCCAAGGTTCTCCTCTTTCTCCTTTTCAGGTCATCATAATGGTGATGACACTGCTCACCTGTGTGGGGGATACCAGTAACACTGGTGAGTTCCCTGGCAAAATGGTCCCAGGCTTCCACCTTATACTCTGAGCCCTGAAATCCACCCTGCATCAAATGGGGTTCATGGTTTTTAACAAGGAGCCCGACCATAACCCTGGACTCCTGAATACCCCACTTCTGCACCCGAAAGCACACACTTTCACCAACACCAACAGCCATACCAATAGTTAATTGAAGTCCAGTGACTGTTGCAGAATTTCTGCCTATTCACTTTAATATAAGCTGTTTTCCCACCCTTACACATCATTCAGCAACATTCAAAAAAAGCCTCATTGCTAAGCAACGTGCAAACCAGCTAAGTGTAGCCAAGCAGCATGAAAACTCATAAAACCATGGTTTTAGTGAAGATTAGCACCACTCAAACATTGGTAGCCATTAGCATGATTATGCATTGCTTAGCATGAATGAACAGTGTTTAGCAAAGTGCAGCAGTGTCAAAATTCACAATAGTTTAATAAAATTAAACAAAAATATTACATTCATTTACAGACATATTCTGCCTGATATGGACTCAAACTCATGACCTATTAAATATAACTCTACCCATGTGGGTAGTTGGATGTTATAAAAACTAGTAAACTTTCACATATACTATTAGGCTACCTGTTAGCATTGCTGAGCACTGTGACATGTAAATATGCTTAAACAGACCTATAAATAAATAATCACACCCAGCTTCTATTTTCAGATGTCTGGCAGGTGTCAGTCATGTATATATAAGCTCCATTTGACTCTGCTGTGCTCCACACGGTGCAAACAGAAATTGGAAAAAGGAAAAGGAAAACAATTTAATTATGATAATTAATTACATCTGGTTTCTATTTTTAGATGCCTGGCAGGTGTTAGCTGTCTATATGTAAGCAGAGCTTGGCATTGCTGTTCTCCATGCAGTTAAGAAAAAGAAAATTAAAAAAAAATAACACATCATAAAAATGACGTATACATTTGACACAATTCACAACATTACAGCGGTGGCGAGGAGCATTACAGGCAGCCTCAAACTCATCTGCAGCCATGGGCAGCTGCTAGAAATCTCTCTACACTGATTCAATATGCATGTTCCTCGGCTCTCCATTGGCAGCATGCCATCATTAATATGCATGGCGTGCTGCTGAGGGGGAACCGTGGCCATGTACATGGATACATTCCATGTAGGCTCTACACTGTCTACACAGATTTTATTAAATCCTAGGGAAAGTCCTAAAATGCCATGATTTATAAGTGGAAACAAGAGCAATGTAGAAGAAAGATACCCAGACAGTTCCAGTAGTAGTAGGAGCAACAGGTTGAATAAAAAAGAAGTTAGAGCTGTACTTATATATTCTACCAATACAGTTAACCCCATATGAATTACAGAAGGAGGCAATTCTGGGAACATTGCAGGGGTGAGAAGAGCACTGTTGGCTAATATCAAAGACTGAAGCAATACTAATTTCTTGAAATGTTATTGTACCCTGACTTAAGAATAGGGTCCTTTGCCACCATAGTATTAATACCATAGTATTAAAAACCTAAAAGACTTGAAGAAATTGATCTGAGAGAAGCTATATATCTCTAATTTCAAATAACTGATTAGAAGTAGATAAGAAGGTGATTCAGCACTGCAGTTGCCCACTCTACTCTTAATTGCCTTTACAAATGGTCATCTCTCTATCCACTAATTCAGTGACATAACACTCCATTAACTCTCTAAGAGTCTTTATCAAATTCCTAACCAAACTGTCACATAGTATAAGTTAACATAGTGACTTACATTGGATCGCTGCTGAATTAAAATTCAGGAACAAACTCACCCAAGCACTATGTTACAATGCAAAGATTTGTCTTTCAAAGTTTCAGTCAATAATTACCCTGTCCAGAGCTGGGGTAGTCAATTTTACTCCTTCCATGCCAAATTACTAGACTACATCCTTGATGCAACCCCACCCCCACTCTCCCACCTGGCATTCCTTAACCTAGGTTTTGTATAATTCTCCTGCACATATTTTTAAATGCTAAGTTATTTTACATCTTTTTTTATATGGTTGTTTTAATAACTTCCATCAACTTAGTCTACTACTTCACACTTTTTTCTTAAAATGTTTCTTTAGTTGTATAATTTTTAAGTTTTAATAGTATTACCAATAACTATCTATGTACATTTTGAAAAAAAAAATTGGATCCAGCCATGTTGTAATTTTGAGGAAGTTTTCTGTCTAAGCTACCACTGAAAACAGTATTTCCCCAGTCAGATATTCACATAAATAACAATGCTAGTTATGTTTGGTTACCAACCAGTCCTCCTTTGCTGATTTTAATTACCCACAGTCATGCATTCTTTGCTGATTATAATCACCCACAGCCATTTAACCATTGTTGACTGTAATCACCCACAGTCATACCTCCCTTGTTGATAGTAATCAGCCACAGTCATGCATCCCTTGCTGATTGTAGTCACCCACTGTCATACATCCTTTGCTGTTTGTAATCACCCACTGTCATGCAGTTTTGCACATATGATTAAGACTATGAAGTTCTAATACATTTTATCTTATTGTTCTATGTTATAATTCCCTCATTCTCCATGTACTTACTATGCGAATGTAATTCAAGAATTTTGATTCACACACTGTTAAACCACTTCCCAAAGGTACTGATAATGGAACTAATGATCACTTCATTTATAGCATGTCAGACATATTTCAGAAGTGTAATATGCTTCTTATCAATTGTATTTCCTCATCAGCCAATTGCAAACTACACAATCAATTTTATTAATCATATTCCTGCCAAAGTTAACCCTAACTCAGACTTCACTGGCATTTTATTTGCCCAAAATGCCAAAGGCATTTAGCCATCACTTGTTTCATTCATGAAAACTACTTATCTTCTCTGAATAATAACAAAAATTAAATTAAATTCAGACTTCAGAGCAATGTGACTGGTAGGGATGTGAATTCCTGAGGCCCAACTGAATTTGAATAGTTCACTTCCTTCCAGAGCACCTTCATTGTCTCAACTTCAATATTAGGGGTAAACGCCTCTTCATTGAACTGAAGGTGCTTTACCTCATGGAGTTGTGTGATCAAGGAGGAGGGACTAAATCTATTCATCATAGCTAATGAAGAGGTTGGGGTGCCCAACAATTGTCTCACAGTCATTGGTCTAGCTATCTACCTCCTGTAGCTTTTTTGCGTTTGGTATTAATTTGGTTGGAGGGGAGTGTGAGAGTGTTCTCTTTTTTAAGGGGGAGTTGTTATTTCCAATTAGTCACATCTGAATAAAATTGTTTACTGAAGTTCCCAGACCTCATAACATAATGTTCAATGTCTTCCACAAAAACAAGGGAAATACTTTTGTTATATTCTGATATGTATATCATAGCTGGAAAATGCAGTTGTACATTAAAACCCTTTCTCTGCAGAAAAGAAGATATTGTTGCAAAACTTTTTGTTTTAGAAAAAAAGGCAGTACTGCAATCAGGAGCCATGTGCACAGATTGCCCCACCTTTTTTCAAATTGTTTCAAGAGTTCTGGCTTCTAAAATAATGATTTCATTATCTACATAATTTAGGCAACAGAAAATGAACTGTCTCAGACACCTGGCATTTAATACTCTGGGTGCTGTTCTATGTGTTCATTCAATGTGTGGCTCATGCAAGAGGTTCTTTGGTTTGATTGGTTGGGGTTGCTCACTGTGTGGAGTATACATTTCCTTCCTGTGATTGCATAACTTAAATATAACGTGAAATAAACAATGAAAGGAAATAAGGTTTTCAAATGTATTAGTTCTTAGAAACATCAGCATAACAGCAAAAGTAGAGAGAAGCAAACAACTTGGAACAGAAGATGAAAGAGTAACCATAGTATGATAAAACATTTAGTGAAGGAAAATGTTTAAGCTTATTATTAAGTATCTAGAAAATGATGACTGCATATAACTGCATGAATTCTTAATACATAAGGGTTGTCATGAAAGGAAGTAACCCATACATCTTTTATACAGCACATCCTGTCCCAACACTTGGGCAGCATAGTATTTTAATGGCAATATCTCTGTCTCACAGTTCTGTAGTCTGAGGTTCAGTCGTGAATTCTGGTCGCTGTCTGAGTGTAGTCTGCATGTCCTTCTTGTGCCTGTGTGAGGTGTCTATAGGTACTTTTGATTCTAACAACTTCTATACCATCTTTGAATGCACAGATAATGCATTTGCCCTTGTCCTTATAGCCAGGGTCATGGCAAAATTGATCAGCTTCGTTACCTGGTTAATCAGTATAAAATGAAGTGAATAAAAAGCTTTAAGGGATTATAAGTGTATGGCTTTAGACTGGAGTCCCATTATATGCTTACTTCAGTTCAATGAATAACTGATTAAGAGGCTTGCCCAGTTTCTTTTTTTATTTATTTTTTAATTGATTTTACATATCAATAACCAATCAAACTATTTACAAATGCAACTAAAATGAGCTATACACAATGTCCATAACAAAGTATACAAACAGTTAATAGTTCTCTAGTAAATTAAACAATTTCTGCCAAGCAATTAATTGATGTGCTGTATTATTCATTCTCATTTTTATGGTAGAAATTTCAGAAATGTTATTGCAGACTGATTTAGCCAAATGAATAAAATCACTGTTAAATGAGATAGTAGATGTAGTTTTCCAATTTTTCATAATGACTTTTCTTGCTATTGATAAAATTGACAATAAAAGAAATATTTGGTATGCTGGTATGACTTCTATGATTGGTACACTGAATAGTATAAGAGAATCTGTAATAATGCAGTTAAATATCTAAAATCTGTCCAAAAAGATTACCATTTTACAATTAATAATAATATGCAACCAATTAACATCCAGTGTTGATTCACATCTCCAACATTTTATATTACCTTTTTTTATAAATTATGGCAACTTTATGTAATGTTAAGAAGCTTCTATGTAAAAAAATGCATGTGTAAATTCTCCAATCTGGAGAAGATGTTGACCTTCCTGCTGATTTTAAACAATGTTTTTTATTATTCATTGTAAATTCCTATTTGTTTATTTAGTTGAGTAATTCCAAAATGATAAGTCTAGAGAGCTAAAATCACATCTAATGATTTTATATACCTTTGATATGAATGAGCTGTTCATAATGGAAACATTACTAATAATACAGATGAATTCTAAGATTTTAGGTATGGTTTTATTATGTGGGACTAAATGTAATATAATTTTATTTTGAATGAATTCTTTACAAGTTTGAATATCAATGCAATTACTGTTCTGCAAACTGTATCTAGCTACTGAGTAAACTGCTAAGTGAATTTTATTACCAGACATCAACTGATGCCAATGTAACAAATTACTTTTCTTTAACTCTTAACATCCTATTTGTGTCAAAAGAAATCTAACATTCACTATCAAAAGCTACTAGGAGTACTGTTATTAATAAGTTTTTAATTAAATGATTTGCATACATAAGCTTTTTGAAAATTATGACAGAAAAGAATGTGAATTTCTGATTATCATTTAGTGTTTATGCTTTTAAGGTCCACATAAAAACATTTCTATTTTATTTATTTATTAATAACATGTTTTCATGAATTGATTTCCAGCAGTAAGAATATGATGGGTTAAGTCACAGTAGTACTGTATTAATACCAACTGAATTTAAGTAAAAATCAATATTAGGAAAACCAATACTTCCATCTTCCCAACTAGCTGCATGCCAATATAAGGAGATTCCAGATTTTTTTTTTGGATACCATAACAATTAGAGTAAAATATTTTTTATGGTTTCTTTAAATGGGGGAAGAATTAATGATTGACTGATGAATATAATTGTTGGTAGTATGATCATTTTAATTAGATATAGTCTGTCTTCAAAACTGAAATATAATCTGTTCCATTTTTCTGTTAGATTTATTATTGTATTAATTAGATGCTGATAATTAACTGATATTGTTTTTTATAAGTGGATTCAGTGCTAACTCCTAAGTATTTAATATGTGTATTATTCCAGTTTAAGTTATTACAAGAGTTTAACTTTGCGGATACTTGGTTATTATCAGGAGTTTTTAGTTTTATTACGGTTGAATTTTAGCTCTGACACTTTCTCAAATAAATCCATGGGATTAACTAAGTATTGTGCCTGCATATTTGAACTGTTTCTTTTTGAAACTCGTATGCCTTGTTTGCTGTAGCATAGACTAAATTCAGACCTGCTGAATCTAGTTTCGTTTATATAACTTGAGCACTAATCCAGAACATCTTTTTTGGAGAAGGTTCCCCTGCACCCTAGTGGCAGGAGTGTGCAGTTAGAACTTGTCTGATTGAAGACTGCTGGAACGGGATTCAGTTTTTAGCTTTTTATTGGTGAATTGGTTAATTTGTTTAAATCAGTTTGTTCATTTGCTACTGTTATATTAAAAAAAATACACTTTATGCATCGCTGCTTAGCTAGGGTTAAACTATTCCCAGTGTCATAAAGTCTGCTCTTCAAATTTTCTCTTAGAACTAGCCAGGTTTTTAGTTTTAGCACTAAAATTTGTTTCTTTGAGCTCAGCACTTGTTCAGAACTTGTTGTAAGCACTAAATAAGCTATAAATTACTACAGCACTCAACTTTCCTCACTTGTCTAGAGGAAAACAGTTTTTAGTATTTAATAAATAAGCACATATCAGGCATGTCTAAGGGTCAGCTCCCAGTGTTTTTTCCTGTCTAGCTGATGAATCTGGGCATCTTGGAGCAATGCAGCAATTACCTCATGTACACAGACAACCCTCTCCTCCAACCACCCAACACTACAACCTGTGAGAGATGCACTTATGTAGCCAAACTGGAATCAAAGCTCTGTCACCCAAGACTGGAGTAGACAGTCAAGAGGAGAAGGTAAACACTTGCACCACACCACACTCATCACATAGTCCCTCAAAACCTACACACATAGAAACACAAAACACACACCTACATTTGTGGAGGCTCTCAACAAAAATCTACTCAAGTGACAGAAACCTCCAAAGCAGAAACGCAAGCAACCTCCACCCCCCAACATAACCCAAATGACACATAGCCCACAAAATCAGTGTGCCACTTAACCACAGCCCATAAGGCATAACAACGTACCCAACACTTTAGTCATAGGTGACTCTATAGTCAGGCATGCTGATGTTCCACTCCCCAGGCTAAACAAGGAGAAAGTTGCTGTCAGCTGCCTGTCAGGTGCCAGGATCCACCACATAATGCACGCACTCAGGTCACTCCACAACAAGTACAAATATGACACTGTCATTGTCCATGTTGGTGTGAATGACCTGAGGCATACCTCCCTGGACTACATGAAAAGAGACATGGAGAAGCTCTCCGATCTTGTAGCCCAGGCATGTATGACCCTAGCCCTGAATGGCATTCTGCCATCACACAGAATGATACCATAGTACAAGGACAAAATGGTTGACTTCAACAATTGGCTAAGCTTCTGGTGTCATTCTAAGGGGATCCAGTATCTGTCTACCTGGGATGACATGATCAACAGACCATGATGCTTTGCCAGAGATGGCCTGCACCTGTTGCCCTTGGGATTCCGGATACTGGCTAAGGCTCTTGCCACCCCTATAGTGCCTTTTCTAGGCAAGGTTCAAATGACATATTCAGCACCATAACAGGTACAAGCAAGCAAAATCTGGGGGTAATGATACTCAATGCTAGAAGTCTAAACCTCAAAATGCATTCAGTCAAGGCACTCCTCAAAATGGAGAACATTGACATCTGTGCAATGACAGAGACCTGGTTCAAGGCTCCAGAGAGCACCCCTGCATTACCAGGCTATAATTTATACCACACCTTTCAGCCACCTAACCTGGACCGATACACTAAATGCAGAGGCGTGTCCATATTCATTAAGGATATCTGCACCTCCAGACTAGTTGCTCAGCATACTGCATCTGAGATTATCCGAATGTAACTAACTCTGTGCAAGACCGCAATCCAAATTGTAACTTGTTACAGATCTCCCACCATGCCCCAGGATTCCCACTCCTCATTTCTTGCTACACTGGAAAATATTAGGGAACAACACAACACCCTAATAATGGGCAATTTCAACTACCCACGATTAACTGGGAAAACTACTCATGTACCAACTGTTTTTGCTCAACGTTTTCTGGAATTCACAAATTCCAACACCTAGGATCAACTTATCCACATCCCCCATCAGGGGCAGCAATATCCTAGACCTGGTCATTACCAACATGGGTGACCGGTGTTCCACATCAGAGGTCAATTCCTTGTTGGTCAGATCCGACCACCAGCTAATCACCCTAGACATCCACATCCCACCCCCTATGTCAAGAATCTCAATGGCAACACTCAGATCTGCTCTGGCACAATGGCACTAAATATACAGAACCAACTGATATTGCCAACATCCTGGCAGATTGGATCAGTGCTAACTTTATCCCGCTCTCACCCCCTTAAGGGCCCATCTCTATAATGGAAGAATGCAAAGTTCCTGTAATCACAGCTGCACAGGTAAAAAACGCACTACCCAAAGCCAAGAACACAGCATTCATGGGACCTGACAACATCCCAGGCTGTGTTCTACATGAACAACAAAATGAACTGGCACCACACCTAAGCACCATGTTCAATCATAACCTCACGTCAGGCTTTGTACCCACTGAAGGACGCACAGTGATGGTTATCCCACTTCACAAAGGGAGAGCCACCATGGACCCTGGGAACTACCACCCCATTAGCCTAACAAGCCTGGTCTGCAAGGCCATAGAACGTATCATCATGGAACTTATAAACAAAGACATTGGTAATCTCCAAAATTTGGACCCCACCCAGTTTGGGTTTGTAAAAGGCAGATCATGTCTCCTAAACCTGATAGACTACTTTGAAGGAGTCACCAAAGCCATGGATGAGGATAAGGTGGTTCACGCAGCATATCTAGATCTTGCCAAGGCTTTTGACAGCATCCCCCACTCTGGAATTATAACTAAACTCACTAATCTAGGTATAAATCCCTATGTCACAAAATAGGTTGCCAACTGGCTCACTGACAGAACCCACACTGTGAAAGTAGCAGACTCCAAATCCGACTTCAAACCCATGACAAGTGGAGTACCACAGGGTTCAGTCCTGGGTCCTCTTCTGTTTGGTATCTACTTTTCTGAAGTACAGGCTAAAACAGAAGGTCTTTGGCTAATAAAGTTCACAGATGACTGCAAAGTAGGACAGCCTACAAAAGGGCCTCACTGAGACAGATGCCTGGTGTCAAAACCATTGCCTCAAGCTCAATGCCAAAAAGTGCATTGTCATCCCCTTTGGTAAAAATTATGTACCCATGAGCTACCACATAGGTGGTAGTCTACTTAACACTAAAAGTGTGATAAGAGACCTTGGGACACAGGTGGGCAGTCATCTCTCCTTTGATAATCACATTTCCACAGTAGTCAGGAAATCCTTCTATGTGGCACACCTCATCACAAAAGGTTTCTCAATGAGGAAAAAAGAGGTCATTGTTTCCCTCTACTCATCACTCATTAGACCTATTATAGAGTACAACGCCCCTTTTTGTATGTACTTCACAAGATCTACAACAACTGGAAAGGCCACAGAAATACCTCACAAAGAGGATTACTGGCCTCAAACAGATGCCCTACACAGACCGTCTCAAAAAACTCCAGCTTTACTCCGTCACATATCGCCTGCTCAGAGGTGATCTCTGCCTAACATACAAAGCTATGTCAAACCCAGAGCTGTTGGACATGCTCCACTTAAACAAATCCCAATCCCTCTGAGCTACACACTCCAGGGACCTAAACCTTGTCACCACAATAAACAGAACATGCTGGAGGAATAGATTCCTGTGCCAGAGACTTCCCATATTCTGGAACAAACTACCTATCTATATCAAACAAATCTCCTCATTAGCACTCTTCAAGAAAAACTTGATGATTGGATGGGAAATAGGAAATTCACCCCAGGGACCACCTCTGTGGCTCTGCTTGACAGGGTTACAGGAAAATAATTTTCTTGGGTGACAAAAGCTAGGGTACCTTTTTGGTTAGGCTTATATAGGCCCTAGGGCCAATAGCCTAGTACCTACCTATGAACCTATTCCAATGATGTCTTAATGTTACCACACATTATTAATAAATCATCTACAAAAAACTGAATTTGGGAGACAGTTTGTCATTTAAATTATAACCGTTTATGTTTTTGTTATTTTTTCTATAATTAGGAAATGGTTCTATAGCAAGTGCAAAAATAAGGGGGCAAGGGGCATCCTTGTTTTTTACCTTTTAACACTTTAAATGGGCTAGAGATGAAAGAACCAATCTTTACAAAAGAAATTATTTTTTCTAAAGCTTTTTGATTAATACTATAAAGCATGAAGAAAAAATTATATTCATGCAGTAGTTTGAATGGATTTGTCTGTAAGATGAAAATAAAGTGGTTTCTTTGTCAGGTTTTAAAATAGGAGAAAGAAGATAATATTTCCATAAAGATGTTTTTTTTTAGAATTTTTGGAGCTTATCTCCCCGGGCCTCTACTGAAAATGGACATATATCCAGATAGACTAGCCCGGTCAACAAATGTAAAATAAAAATAATAAATAAATAAATGGTATATTAGATATAGTTTTAGCTTTGTGAAATGTATTGCAAAGAATTTTTAGTATATTGTCAGAGAAAAGTTTATATAACTCATGGATTATTCTGTCTAATCCTAGTGCTTTGTTAGTCTTCAGGTTTTTCACTTGATCTTTTAATTGTTTTAAAAGAGAAGGATTTGTCTATGTTACTAATTTGTTCTTTTGATCATTTTTTGAATGTTTTCTTCTAGAAAGCCCTCAATAACTAAGGTGCTACTTATATTCGGCTTTGAACTATTAATGCTATCATAATGCTTATTAAAACAATTTAATGTGCTTTTTAAATTTGAGACTTTAATTGTTTTGTTCTTATTTTTATATATAATTTCTTTGATGTGATTTTTTTCATTCAAGTACTTTGATCTGATTGATATTTTGTGTAAGCTTTTAGGGTTTAATGAATATGTAGTCTGATTTTTTTTCTAGACTGATAGAAATTTTAAGTTGAAGGATATATTGGTATTCTTCATTTAATTGTTTAATATTAGTAAGTGCTATTTTGTCACTATGTATAAGATTTAGTTTTAACTTGTCAATTTCATCTTGTAGTTCTGTTAATTTCTTGTCATATTTTTTCTCTTAGATAAATACCATTTTTTTAACTTTACCCTGAAGAACAGCTTTTAATGTATCCTATAAAATCATATCTGAGACCTCACCATTATTATTCAATTCTAAGAATTGGTTAATTTCCCCTTAAGACCCATTCTTGAAAGCCTTTTACTTTAGTTATGTATGCCAGGATTCTTTGACAAGAGTTTAGATTGTCAGGGCTAAAAGTTATTTTAAAAGTAATGGTGTTATGATCAGATTAGGGGCATGAAACAATCAGTACTTCATCTGTTTTCGAAAGTAAAGAGCTTGGTACCATAACTTAATCTATATTTGTCTGAGTTCCAAATCAATAGGAGTTGTAGGTAAATTTTAAGGAAGATGGTAATTTTATTTCAAATGTGTCTTTCATGATGGCATTTTTATTTCAAATATGTCTTTCAAGTTCCTTGTGTTTATATAATTGTTTAAATGTTTCACTGTTTAAAAAATTTTAAATTATTTAGTGTCTGTGGTATCATTACAAGATATATTACTGTTAAAATCAACAGCTAACAATATCTCACCCCTGAAATGTAGAGTCATGATATCTAAATGCATGTTTACTGATTTTGTGCCAATACCAGGTATCCAATATGCATTCATAAGGGTATAAAACCTTTTTCCCAGTTATATTTCTACCATCTCAAGCATGCCATCTTTATCTGAATAGGAATCTACTATCTTAGGTATTCCTATTTTTTTCCCATAAAATAAGGATACCTCTTCTTTTATACTTAAACTGTGAGCTAACCAAGACTGAATAGTCTTTTAACAATATTCTATTTAAGTCTTCTGACCACAAGTGGGTTTCCTGAAGAAATATAATATCACACTTAAGCAAGGATAAATATTTATTCTTCTTCTCTTCATAGGGTTATTTGACCCATTTACATTTAATGAGAGACACTTGTATGGTGGCATTATTCAAAATGAGTTGTATTAATGATATTTTATAATATTTTTCTATGCTAATTCTAAAGAAAGTCAAAATGGCATTTGCTATGTACAAAATAGTACTACTTAACTTAAAAACAATAAGAACAAACAAATCATAGACCTTCAGCATGGAATATATTATTCCAAGCTTGTTATGTTTCCGATATAAGCCACTAACTTGCCAACCCATGATGTCTACTGGCTATTTCCTGTAACTGCTAATAGAATAAAAACTGAGGAAATGTGGTTGACAGATTACACATAAATGAAAAGGAAGATACTTATTTATAAATCAGGTCAAAATATAAGCTATGATAACTATGCAACTAAAATATTATGCTAATAACTATTATTGTTTTGAATCCTAGTATAAATACTAGATAACACATAAAATAACATAGAGATTAAATGAGCTGCATGTTGTTCAGCAGTAAAATGCGTTCAAGTGTAACACTCAAAGCTTTCCCTCATTACTTTTGAAAGTAAACATGAATATCAAGCAATTCAAAAAGATAATACAAGTATTTTGCCACTTCTTAAAGTAAAATATTTACCTGCATTTCAATTTCATATAAAAAGTAAATTATTGTTTGAAAAATGCATCCAAAAGTCAATTTTTTTAAATTCCAATAGGTCTCCTGTGTTGAACATTAAGATTAAAGTTCAAAGGTCACAGTTTCTTCCTGGTTTCAATTGTCAACATTTTTATCACGAAGATGAAGACTCTCAGTACACTTAGAAACTTGAGCTAACATCAAAAACCTCAAAAAAGCTTCAAAGTAAGTCAGGAGGAATTTAAACTGTAAAAAGAAAGCCTTTGAACTTGGAAAGCTCACAGATGCACTATACAAGCTGCAAGTGAAGTAAAAATCAGATTTTTTAGCATTTTTCCCCTTTTGACATTTAAAAACAATATAAAGCATGTTTTATATTGATTTGCACTTTAAAGTATTAACCTTTAGCAAAGAAAACAACACAATAACACCGCTAAATAATAATAATAATAAAAATAACTAATAAAGAAGGAAGCATAACCATTTACATGTATAAAGAGTAATATAATCAAACATCATCTTCTCTTTTCTTTTCTTTATAACATCAAACACAATTTTCTATTATATATTACTATACTATTATAGTAATTTGGAGGGGATAAAGAATGTATGTGTGAATATAAACAACTATACTGCATAATTATATTGATTTTTTGTGTATTCAAAAAGCAATGTTTTACTGTAATATTTTATATAGTTACCTAGCTTCTCTTTTAAATTATTATATATTCTGTTGTAAATGAGAAGCTAAAAGTAATACAAATATTTAACTTAAAGGAGAATAAAAGATATTACCTTAGTTGAATCGTGGCCTCTGAAAGACATGCGTGAATGGGCGTGCCTTCACTGAAGGTTGGGCATCAGGCTGGCAACTCGGCACCATAAAAATCGACTGCCAATCATTATCGGACCGGAGTTCCGCTGTGGTGACCCCTAACCGGGAAAAGCCGAAAAGACAAACAAACCTTAGTTGAATCAACTCAGGAGAACAGCAAGTTGTTTCATTGATGTGAAAAATATGGAAACTCACAGATATTTTGTTTCTAGTTTTTTTTGTTCTCTTTGAATAACCATTCATTTTTGTAACGCTTGTCTCTTTAAAGTAGTGCTAGAGTCCATTTCTTCAACTTGATTTAATATATATTTTTTTCTTAACAAATGTAATGGCTTTCTCCAATGTTTCAAATATTTTTTCCCTCTGGTAAAAAGAGTTTTGATTTAGCAGGAAATATCAAGTGAGTTTTGATGACAGCTTTTTTTCAGAAATTTTAGAAGGGAATCCAGGCTTTCCTTTTTGAGACCAATAGAAGAATAGTCGTTGTCAAGTCTGATTTGTGAGTCTCTTAATTTCATAGGTGCAAGACATCAGGCAGTTTTCAGGACAGGATCTTTCTCTTGACTAGAAAAGAAACTTCTCAATAATGGATTTTGGATGTATACGATTTTTGTTTGAATGAATTGTAGCTAAAGAGCTGTGAGCTCTTTCTGTACCAAAAGATAGGGTTTCCGGTACATTTAATGATTTAGGAATCCATGAAAATAAGAGTTCACCATATTTCCACCTTCCATTTGTCCAGGGGCTTTGCAGATTCTGATGTTATTTCTTCTGGCTCTGTTTTCCAGATCATCAATTTTCTCAATAAGTTTGCTATTTTGCTGTATTAAGAATTTAATGTTGTGTTCTCCTTCTGATAATCTGGAGTTAATATCAGAAACAGAGTCGTCCACTGCTGCTATCTGGACTTTCTGTTGTTTGAGGACATCATTTATAAATTCATTTTTTGTGTGTAGTCTTCTTTTATTTTGTCTACTTTATAGTCAAGTTTGTCTATTTTGAGAACCAAGTCTTGAATATTAGAAAATATTGACTGCAGCTTCTTCTTCATTGTATTGTCCTGTTGAGCAGAATTGGAATGGTTCATCTTCCTGCACAGATATTTTCTATTTTCTTTTCCCTTTCCTCTTGAAGTTTGACAGGAGTATATCTAAAACATCACTTGATTTTTTACACCAAAATGAGCCTATACATTTCCAGTTGTCAGACTCAGAACAAGTAAATGATAACTGGTGAAAATACAAAGAAATCCTGTAAAAAATAATTGAATGAAACAGAGCAGATATTTTATGTTGCTTTCAGCTTGCAATCTTGGCCACACCCTGGCTTGTCCCATTTCTTGCTGGGGGTATCTTTGTAATAATATTTTATATGAAATTCAACCTGTAAAATTGCTGAAGGACAGAACATTTGCTTTTGCTGGTCTAAAATATATCTAATGGCTACTGGGACTAGCTCTTCTTAAAGCAAATGTTAAAAAGAATAAATACTAACACGTAATGAGGCATTCAGAATATTCTGAGATGCTTTCTTCTTTACATTCTAGTCTCAGACTCTTTTACATGTTTTCTTTACCACCATTTAAATCAAGACAAGACAAGACGTGAGCAAACTGCAAAAATATGTTTTTTGTCTCCCAAAATATTTCTGCCATATCTTCAATAGCAATTAAGAGCATCAAACTACATCCTCCAAAGGCTGATACGTGTGAAAAGGTGAAGTATAGTGATCACTATGCAATTATACCATGACCCCCCATTAATATTCCAAAACGTGCACGCTGATTGACCAGCGTGCACGTTGTAAATCGACTTATACTAATGGAAAAAGGTCTGGTCGCCCGGACTTTTTCCATTAGTATAAGTCTCTTTTAAAACACTGTCTCGCTATGTTAAAAGAGTTTAACATAGTGACACAGGTTTAAAAAAAGCACCAGAGATCTCCGTTGCTTTTTTTAAAGCTGTCTCACTATGTTAAACTCCTTTAACATAGTGACACAGTGTGTAAAAAAGCAACGGAGATCTTGCTTTCTCCGTTGCTTTTTTTTAAAACCTGTCTTGCTATGTTAAATGGGTTTAACATAGTGAGACAGCTTTCAAATAAGCAACGGACATCTCCGTTGCTTATTTTAAAGCTGTCTCGCTATGTTAAACCCATTTAACGTAGCAAAACAGTAAAAAGCAACGGAGATCTTGCTTTCTCCATTGCTTTTGGCCACAGCTCTGATGTACTGTGTAGGCATGCGCAGTACATCAGAATTGCCGCGGATACCAGACAGCTGCGGAAGGGCAGCAAAGAGGCATTATACAATGCCATTATTTAAGTAAAGTAATTATTTCTTTTCTTAAATAATGTCATAGTATAATAGCAATAACCCACTTCTGGGTGTGGGTAATGTGGGATTTACCCACGGTTGTCTTTGTTTGGTCCATGCCAACCGTGGGTAAATCCCACATTACCCACACCCAGGCATGGGTTATTGCTATAATATTGCCATGTATGCTGAGGAGTCTAAGAGTGTTGGAGTTATAACTAAACTCACTTCCTCATTTCCTTCATTTCTTAACTTGCCCACAGAAGAAAGGTGACACCTGATTCTTGGTATCTTTCAGATACCGCTAAACAATTTATAAAAAAAAAACAACATGTTTTCTAAGGGCTACTGAAAAAGTTTCAGTCTGAATCCACGTTTGATAAGAAATGGGGCTAATGTATGACCATTTTCGGCTGTAGTCCTCATGCCCTATAGTTAATATAGAGTACTTCAGTTACTCCTTTGAAATTAGCCAATCTCCCTGTATGAGAAATATCAAGCCTTGATTTCACACAACAAATTACATCATTACTGTAACTCAGTTAGCCCCAGGATATCAACCCGTTTTTCGCCAGTCAACAGTAATCCTTTATCGACTTGTGCCATAAGCTTCATTGGGAATTTTTAACTATCAATTTAGTAATTATGTCTTTCACCAGATGGTTCCTTTTTAAGCATTTTCTGTAAATGCTTGGGGATTTCCCTATGTGATTACTTAAGCCAAATGTATCTATTAGCTGAGAAGGTGAAAAGCATGTAATTTATTGCTTTGATGACCTTTTCAAAAAAATCCACCATGCGGAGTAAATATGACTTGCCCTTGAGGATCCAAACTAAGATCATCACCCTTTAGAGATTAACTGCTGAGCTAGAATACTCCTACAAGTCGGTGAACTAGTTTTGGTTAAGCTGTGAAAAAAATTCAACAGTTTCATTTATCATGGGGAATATAGATAATGTGGAGTAGGTTACTGCTCAGGTAGCTTCATCTCAAACAGTTTTTAGGCTCTTGATACTTCAGATGGGGGGAGCTTTAAAAGACAGGCAGTAAAGCTCAAAAGATATTCACTTACATTGTTGCATAAACCACCAGAGTCTATAAAAGTAATTTGGTATTTTGAATGGGCCTAGTCTAAAGAGTTTGAAGTGCTAATATAACAGCAAATGTTGTTTACTTTATTAGCTGGTGTTATAAAAAAGATTTACCATTATTAGTGTATTCATTGTCTTTGTTTTTGGTCATTTACTGGGAAATTAAAGTCTCACAATATGATTGACATCATAGTATTACAAACTTTGAACCATGGAAATAAGCTGTGAGAATGTTTTAATATTTTTTGGTTTGTGAAGACACAAATTATTTTCACTTTTTTCTTCCTCTTATATCGTACAGTAGCCTTAACTTGTATAGATCTATAAATTCAGAGAAGTGTCCACAGTCTCAAACATTTTCTTTAAACTCACTTTAATGCTTCTCAAGGAGTATATGTTGTTTCAAGTCCTTATAGACAACTCAGATATTACTGTCAACAATGAACTATTCAGGTGGGTGTATTTTCTCATAGTGAAAGACAAATAACTGCAACAAAATGCAATAAAATATTTGTAGATTTGCCGGATGCATGGAACTTCAAAAGAAGTGTCACTGCATTACTTAAGTTATTAAGAACTGCAGTGAAAAAAATTTTCCTATTTTTGTCAGTGGATAATAGCAGTATGTATAAATTGATTTCTTCACAGTTGGAGAAACAGAAAAAGGAACTTTGTAGCTCTTTGATGTGCAACTTGGTGTTAAATTCTCAAAATTATCCAAACATTAGCCTTACAGTTACCACAGAGAGTTAAGGCTGTGAGCAGAAGTCCCACTGGTACAAGATTTAATTCCCTCTATCCTCGCTTAGCCAAAAAGTGCTTGGGGCATCTGGGAATTTAGGCTAGGATCCTCAATGGTTCCCTGCACACTGCAAGCCTTATAACTACGTATGAACATCTGTTCTTTTATCTACAAGCTGTCCATGCTTAAAAGGGAATGCCTTTCATTTTGGGATACAAACTGGTGTAATACAGTTAAGTTTAATCTTTTCAGAAGTTCATACAACAATTTGTGCTATTTCATAACATCATCTAGTTGCTATTGGCAGAATTGACTCTCCATAGTATTATATTTGCAGAGACAATTCCATTGCTGATGTCTTTTACAGTTTTGATAATGTAAATCTATTCAAGCTACATAGTAACATCTCTTAGAAAAATTCAAAAGCTATAGAGTATTGAAAGATACAGTGCTTGGTATAACATTATTTGGTATCTTTATAACAAATATTAAGAGAGGTGTCATTATGGTGCTACACTATTAAACTGTCATGGAAAATACTGGACTAGTAGAAATGTCTTATTGAGAGTGTACCATTTTAATAAACCTGGATTGGAGGTTCATGATGATGATGATGATAGTGATAATGAAAACTATAGCTAGATAGATAGAAGAGAAAGACAGATATGTTTTGGTGCTGCTGCAGAATCATCATTTCATATAAAAACAACATTTCAAAATTCTTTGTAGAAGCTGACAATCAGACTGGAAATACAGAAAGAAGGATAAACTATTTCCAGCTTATTGGTCTTAATGACAGTATATTTATACTATCTAGTAAAACAAAGTGCCTAACCAATTGTGACAAGTAGCAAGAAGACATCAGGCAAACTATATTCAAGTATCAGTGTGTTGTAAGCTTGTTATTTGCATATCTACATCACTCTTTCATTTCTTTTCTGCTTCCAAACATTGTATAGCTCTTTCTTTTTGGTAGCCTGTACAATAGTCACATGCCAAGGCATAATGCTTGCATTAGCACATGGGAACTGGCATTTTTGTGAAGCATCATAATACTCCTCTCCAGTTCTTCACATTACAGCAATAAATTGTCCCTCACCATTCTTTACAGCCTTGAAGCCGTACTTGAGTGTGTCTGTATGTCTGTGTGCATGTGTGTGTGTGTGTGTGTGTGTGTGTGTGTGTGTGTGTGTGTGTGTGTGTGTGTGTGCGTGTGTATATATATGCATGTTCATGTGTGTGACTGTGTTTGTGTGTGTGTGTGTGTGTGCATATGCATGTTCATGTGTGTGTGTTAGTGTGTGTGTGTGTGTGTGTGTCTATCTGTGTTCATGCATGTGACCACATGTTGCATGTCTGCTGCTGTATGTGTCTCTATGCATGTGCATCAAGTGCATGTGTGTGTGTGTGTGTGTGTGTGTGTGTGTGTATGTGTCTATGTGTGTTCATGCATGTGTGACCACATGTTGCATGATTGCTGCTGTATGTGTCTCTATGCATGTGCATCAGGTACATGTATATATGTGTGTGTGTGTGTGTGTGTGTGTGTGTGTGTGTGTGTGTGTGTGTGTGTGTGTGTGTGTGTGTGTATGGTTAGATGGCTGTCCTGATTCATACATTTCAGACTGATAAGAATGAATGCATCATTCCAAAATTCAATCATCTTCTATTAAATGTGTCTGAAATTATTGTTGGTTTAGTGATTTTATAACTGCTACATTAACAGAAATGAACCTACAGCATATGACAACTCAGGTTTATAAGGCTGAGGCTTAAATGACTGTAAAATAATACGAACAAAACTAAAAGCCTGTACTAGTGCTAAACACATATCTGAAAGTCTATATGATCCATAAAAGTAGCACAACTCTGCACAGCTCCAAGGTTAAATAATCTACACATACCTTTTGGCTAATAAGATAAGAATGTGCAGTTTTGGCTTTAGAATATGTATTTGTGGATGGTACCTCTACAGTCCTCACTCTGATGGATTAACATAACTTGTTGCAACCCCTCAAAATCATTATTTTTATTTGATGAGTTATGTTCATGTCTGTAAATATTTTCTTGTATACTATTTCAGAAATTTGAGGTTTAGTTTTTGTAGTTTTCATTGTTTTAGTTTTAATCTCATGATATGCAGTGTTTTCATGCAAGCATTAAAATAATTAACCAGTGACAAACTACATTTTGAGTAACTGGATATAAATCTTACTACCATCTCAGTTGTGTTGTCTGGCACTGCATAAAATGCTTAAACCAATCAAAGTGTTTGATGTGGCTTGTCCACTGCAACAAAGTTAAATAAATAATATTACCAGGTCAGCCATTCTGCAAAAAAATAAATAAATAAAAAATAATCCACATCCTCAACATTTTTCTTCCGGTTCTAGAAGAAAGTTCCAATTTAGCAGTTTATATAACACTAAATTACTATTATAATTACTTAAACTACTTATACCCCTGGGAATACATTTGATTTATAAACCTGCAGTTATAATCTGTTATGTGAATTGGATTTCCTACTTCAGACAAATGAAGAAAAGTTACCATTAGGGAAAACAAATGACTTAAGATAAGGGTATTGTTAGTCAGTAAGACTTATCTTAAGACTTTTATGTTTTAAAGTGCTCTTATTCGATAAGAATGTCCTGTTCAAGGACATACATATGAAATCAAAAATAAGCCATTTACTGTTAGAAAAATACAGAAATCTTTAACAATGGCCAGTGCAGTGTGGGAAGAATAAGACGTGTTGCTCCAAAGGCACTGAAGCTTTCATAGCAGATCACTTTGGGTTTACTTGATAATAATCTGTATTTCTGTTCATGAAACAGCTGCTGCTTGATGTGCATTGACTTTGTCCAGGAGGAGAAAAAAACAGCTCATTTTATATTGAGCAGTTTATTTTGATGCCAGGAAATTAGCCTATTATATAGCGCATAAAGTGTTCAACTGTTTATAAAGCAGCTATGTGTGGTGTTTGCAACTTGTTAAAAACTAACATGCATAAGGAACTAGATGGAAAATGGAAACACAAAACAACTCTCATCATTGAAAATTTGAGCTTGAGTTGTTTCAAAGCTGAAGAATTTGCAACCCCTGATAAAGATAATGTGCCTATATGTCTTGCTCAAAGACTATGCAATATATGCACCGCATCTGTATTCCATTCTCTTTCAGCTTTGCAGGGTTTTGGAAAGAAACATCAATCTACATGAAACATTTCAAAAATGAAATGGGTGATACTTTTGACTGCATTCCCTTATAATGCAGGTATTTAGTGGTCATGGAATATTGAATGTTATGTGACTGTGCATATTGTGTGTGTGTGTGTGTGTGTGTGTGTGTGTGTGTGTGTGTGTGTGTGTGTGTGTGTGTGTGTGTGTGTGTGTGTGTTTGCATGTGTAAGTGTTCAAGTTTCTTTGTCTGTTGTGTGTTTATTTAAAACATGTCCCTAATTTTGGGCACTTGTCTACCCCTCTCTCCCCAATATTTTTAGCTTTGTCCAAAGTTCTTGCACTAAGAGGTTGACATATGCAGAGTAACACAAATGACTTTTCAAATCACTTTTAGCAGAAGAGTTGCCATAAATAAGGATATGAAGAGGCATTCAGCATAATAACTTTTCTAGCAAGTATTTTTGCTGCAATAGTATGGATGGATGTTACATCTGCTAATAATACCAGTTTCTATTGGTGGTCCTATAGTAGGAACATACTTCTCAACTGTAGAGATTTTCACAGAATGTCCAGATTTCTGCCTCATAGACATGGTATGTTTTCTCATAAAAATGTGGTTTTCTGGCAAATTATTGGTAAATCATTAAAGACTGAAGTTAGAAAATAATGACAGACATTTAAGGTTCAGACATCACACATTTCATAAAATTCGTGTTAATGTAAAACCTGCTATTCTATTGACTTTCTAATTTTTTAAGAGTGATATTTAAAAACTGTTACTATTTTTGAGCCTTTGTCCCACTTTTATTTATGGCAGTATCCAGATCTCTTGCTGTAAGAGATTGAGAGGTATGAGCAGGAACAAAACTTCAAAATATTTCTTCTGCTGTTATAATGAATGAATAACTTTATTTAGCACCGGAATTAATACATAACTCAACTAAATAAATAAATCATTACATAAATACGTATAAATAAAACTACAGCACAATGAAATGATTGTGATGGGTATCATTATTTGTGCAGAAAAGCATAATGGAAAGTCTTACAATGTTCATAATGTTTATAGCAACTGTTCCCATGGTGGCAACAGAGACCAATCTCTATGGCATAGTTTTCTCATTAAGAAACATGCTTGAGCCCCCTAACAGTTTTATAACACAATACAAAACTGTCATAAAACACTTTCTGCTGTGCTTATATAAAGTGGGAAAACAAACATTTCCAGTAAAATTAATATAACTTTGAAGCTATTCCTTTGCAGATATATAATGATATTCCAGACTTTTTTTTGTGTGAGGAAGCAATGGGAAAAAAAACAAGTGTTTGTTAATGTGTAAAGACAATTTAAGTTTGCAAGGAAATGCAATGATAATATTTAAAGAAGTTTAACAAGATAAGTAAACATGAGGCTGTGGGAGGTGTAAATGGCAGTATTTATTTTCTATATGCAATGCATACTGTCATGTGTGGGAGAAGACATCACTTTTCAGAATGTAAAACTGCTTGGCTAACAATATCAGTAAATGAAGACATTATACACATGTTGCTCTAAAGTTGCTGATATACTGCTAAGTTAATCTCTGTCACAGAAAAATCTTCATTACGAAATGAAAGAAATGCAAATAAATGGGAGCTGTATGTAATTGGCAAAGTGATTTTGTATAACAAATGCAAATTTACATTGTTTTGGACAAATTAATTGCTTTGTTTGTGAGCCATCAAGAACTTGTTCCCAGTGCTAAACTGTTAGGCGTTCTTATTGATAATCAGCTTAAATTGGACACCCATATACAAAGTAACATAAAAAAAACTCACCAGAAACTTGGTATACTCTATCGCCATATGCGCTTCCTCACCCAATCCACTAGATTCCTCCTTGCTTCCACATATCTCATCCCTTCCCTCCTTTATGGTGCCCCACTCTTTACCAATCTACAATCCTCTACCAAAACAAAACTCTCCTCCTGCTATAATAAAATCACCAAATTCATCACTGGCCACAGATCCTCCTCTCATCACTGCATTGCTCTTCACAAGTTAAATTGGCTAGAATTCCATATTCAAGCCCTCCCTCTGCCCTTCTCTTGCCTCAACCTTAACTATTCACATACCCAGCCGACCCCTAAGAACCAACACTCAGAACTTAATCAAACTCCACAAACCAACCCGTCCAGCAGGCAAACTCCTACTCTCTTTTTCACTAGCCCATCTCTGGAACTCCCTCCCACCTCATATTCGTAGCACCTGCAGTCTCCACTCCTTTAAAACTCTCCTTCACTCACACTTGCAAACACTGTGGGAATGCTCATGTTCCCATCCTGCTTAACTTTCCCAGCCACTATCTTATCCCTTAGCCAATAACCAGATCACCTCTACAGGAACTTACATACAGTAAATAAACACTTACATTTAATTCTGTGTCATACCTTCACACTATTGTCTTAAACTAAATATCTATCTTAGTGATTATAGTGACTTAAAAAAAAAAAAATTGTTTTGTAAACTGATGTGAATTGTTACATATTGGTATGCTTTGCCTTCTATTTCTGCTTTGATTTACTTTGGCTTAAATGTACTCTCCTTGCATTTTGCTATGTTTTTATATATTGTATTTCACTATGTTTTTTATTGTATCCATGGAGCTTTTCTCCCCAGGACTCCATTGAAAACGGGCTCATTCGGCCCAATGGACCATCCTGGCAACCAAACTTCAAATAAAAATAAATAAAAATAAATAAATAAATGGTTGTGCTCTTAAGATTGAGTCATCTTGAAATTTGTCATGGTCACAATGCTTGTCAAGGTCACAAGGATGAAGTTCACCCAGTTTTCTGAAGTAACAAAACCGCAACAGTTTTCAAAAGTTCACACTAGCGTTCCATAATATTATTTTTATAACGATATTTTTAGATGATAAAGAAAATTTACATGAAGCACAGAGTGTGATTTGCCAAAAGAAAGGTTTAATCTTTATTTTAAGTGAAGATCGCATTTGTATGGCTATAAAAAAGTTACCTTCATGAAGAGTATACCTTTTGGAAGAAAACGTTAAAGACCGACAATATAGCAGCCCTGAATTTATCAAACCAAATGCAAAGATAAAGCTTTCATAACTTCTAATAGTTTCATTCAGGCATTTCAACACTACACTGTTGCGATTCTGATACGAGAAGCAAAATTCCTTATATGTGGCACTAAAGGTGATTTTGGAAAATGAAAATAAAATTATGCAATGTTTTCTGGCTTATTTTGAATGTGGTTCCCAAAGAAAATCATGAGGTAGTCAAAAGAAGATTATGTGCACCAAATTTATACAAATATGCTGATGAGATTCAGAGATGTTGTATGAAGTATACTGTTAGTATATTGTAAAATGATAGAAATGATCAATTCTCGGTTCAGGAGTAATTTAGCAGTACTGACAAAGAACTAATGAATATATTGTCAAGGAAGTAATAAATTACTGTGTACTGTTCAGGCAGTGTGTATTTTCTTATGGACATCTTTCCTCTATAAAGTTTCAGGTTTATGTACTCAAGTTCTGCTGCTCAGAACATAAGCTAATAAGCTTATCTGGCAAAATAACACCTACATTGTCTGACAAAAATTTCAAATAAGCTACACTTTACATGGAGTTTGATTGGTATTATCACTTATTTTGTTGGTTTTTATATGTACTGTAGCTTACAGTATGCAGTGCCTCAAGAGTTAATGATTTATCACTAAGTGAAGCATCTGCTCAGAAAAGAAAAATGTGTTTATTTATTGTTAATGTGATATGAGCAGTGGCTACCTATCGAAGGATCAAATGATACTACTTTGAACTATTACTCAGTCAACATAATTTCATGAATAAGATACTTGTTGAATCTATACAACATCTGCAAGCAGAAACTCACAATTGACACAGGTGCTCTTTGGTCATCCTTGCCAATGTACCATTACTTAGTCTTCCCACATGTCTTCTAATATCATAATGTCAGGAATGCAGTGGGAGTGTGAACAGGGATGCTGAAATTGAAACCCCCAGGGAAAGAGGTGAGAGTGCAATATAGTAATATCTGGAGTGGAAAGAACCTAAGAGAGCCATTTGAAGTTCAAAGGAAAGAGTTTTGGACAGTATTTGTTTATTTCACAACTCAGTTACATTTGGGAAATCTAAGACAGTGGATTCTAGAGAGAATTTAATTGGGCTTATTAAAGCAATCTAATCAATGTTCGATAGTATTACTCTGATTATGCATACTACCACCATGAAAGCAGTAGATTAATGTTACCAAGACCTGGGACTAGAGAACATTAAACATGCATTATACCAGCAATAGAAAGATCTTAAAGAAAAGAGACTGATGGTAAACAATATCTCAGATCATGTAGCAGATCTACAGACACATGTACACACACATGGAATCTAAAACAGATGAGTTAGAAAACAGAGATTATAGAAATAACCTCAGGGTACTTGGACTGCCTGAGCAGGTGAAAGAAATTGACCCAGTGTCCTTCATAGCTAGGGAGGCGAAAGCCCTTATACAAACTGAGCATCTACCAGTTAAAGAAAGGGAACTTAATATTCAGTCCAGCCAGATGAATGCCTCATATCCTGGATATTTTATTTTCAAATAGCTAGAATTTAATCACAGAATACTTACTGAGGAAAGCTAGGGACTTCAACAATAACCTTAAAAGCATGGGTCATGTGTTGAGAACATTTCTGATTAAACTGCAGATATCTTCACAAAATGAAAAGCTTTGTCTCCGTACCTAAGATGGGTGAGAGAGCTAGGTTTTCAAGCAATACAGTGATACTCAGTTGTTTTGAAAATTAAAAATGGAACACAAACTTTACAATTTATTGTGGCAACAAATGAACAAAGATTTCTTAGGGACTGGGAAGAAACATGTTAAAAAAAAATCATACACTGAAATGCTGAAGCCCAACACAGGAAATGTAGATGTTAAACATAGAGAGAGACACTCACTAATTTATCAGATCCCCAGACTTGAAAATCTACTACTCAAGGAGGAACTAAACTGAAACTGTTCTTAGCTGAGCAGGTATAACCTCATGACCTTTCACTGCTGTCTGAAACACAGAAGATGAATAACATGGGCTTTGGGAGCAAGAAATAGCCTTGAAGAGATATAGGAGATATAATCTTCATATTCCTGTTCCCCTTTAGTGACAAAGATATATGCTTAAATGATTAATACTGCATTGTCAGAATAACTCCTTGGAATGGCTAGCTAAGGCAAACCGGTAGTATAGTCCTGTAATGGGAGACTGAAAATACATTTTGTATTTACTGTTCTGAGCTCATATTTGTTTGGTGATGTCCTAAGTAACTGGATGTAAGTTGTCTGGTATAAGACTGTTATAAAATATAACTTGGGTAGATTATCCGTATAAGTAATTGAACAGTATTGTCATAGTTAAACTTAATGAACATAGTATTTTTTATACTTTGGTTCACAATTGCGTAGATAATAAATAAAGGTAAAGGGGAAGCATTCTAGGGCTTCCTGGCCCATGGGTAAGTTAAAAAAACATATTACACTATTCGCTCTACGCAAAGTTGATTATTTAAAGTGTTGCTTGAATTTGGTTAGTGTGTCAAGAGCGTGGGTTACTGGTGGAATAACTTCAAAGCTGGCAGATAGTATTACACTTTGCAAGCTGCAATCTGCTCACACATCCTTATTTGTGCTATTGTGAAACATCAAAGGACAGTATTAGAACAGATTAGGAGAAAAAAAATCTCCATATGATCTATTGACAGGAATCCAAACTGAAACAAAACATGAAGGTTTACTGTAAATAGTATGTATAGAGAAAACATTTTGATGTAAACTCTACCAAATGTGGCATTGCTATCTTAATAGCAAACTCTATTAAAGGAATAGTGAATACATGGTACAAGTGTGAGGCAGACAGATGGCCAATGTTAATATTTTCTTGAGGTAATGAAATTGCATAATTAATAAACTTATATGGCCCAAATAATGATGACAAACAAACTTGGGGGGATTGAAATTAAAGATGTAGAGGCACATTAATAATAATCTGAATATTGTGCTGGGAAGATTTTAATACAATTCTTGATCTCATGTTGGATAGAATGCCACCAGAGATATCTGCAACATCTACAATGATACTGATTTTAAACATAACCAGGTGAGAATTGAAGCTAGTTGATACGTGTAGGGTGAGAAACCTTGGGAGTGCAGTTTTTACATACTTTAGTATGTATACTTTAGAAGTATAGGTAGCAGGATAGACATTCTGTATTTCTCAAAGATTGATCTAATGGATCAAATAGACATTTTGCCCTCTAATTTGTTGGCTGATAGTATGATAATGATGTCCGCATTACTAGCCTCAGCCAGGCATGCCACATTACAGTTGAGAAAAGGCATGTAGAAAAAAAAGTGGATGCTGGGCTAATTATTTTGGGGTATCTACACAGGATATGTCTTTCCCATGATAACAGATAGATAGAGAACTTTCAAAAAGGGACTTCAGCTCTGGTGTTAACAGCTTTCTAAAACAGATACATTAGCTACATGGTTGAGCTTAAGGGACCTAGAAGAGAGAATTGAAGAAATGGAACAAAAATTAAAGCTTGTAGATTAGCAAGAGAAATTAAGAAATCTGAATTTGATGGCATTGAAAAATAAAGCAAGGCCTTACAGAGTAGTCATAGCAGGGGCTACAACAATTACTGCAGGGAAAGATAAGGTGATGAAGCTAGCAAGTTTGGTTGATGCACAAAATACTAAGAACATTTTAATGTCTAACTGGAACATTTTGGAAGTATTTCTAGTGATGGCAGAAGTTGGGAGCAATTGCCCATAATTTGTGTTTAAGAAATGGTGGACTTTGAAAGATTTATTAGAAGGGTAGACTTGAGTGACGGTGATGGATGCATGTACATGTTAAGCCTTGTAAGAGCTGATTGTTAGAAACAGACATGGTCACGTTGAGGAATAATGAATATTGTATTCCAGGAAAATTCGCATGTGGGGTACAAAATGTGATGGATGTGGCATGCTGGGAAAAAATCTGAGGCATTTCACATAGGTAAGTCTACCCAGAGGTTGGAAAAAAGAACATATGTGAGTGGGTGAAAGTTACAAAAATGCTTTATGTAAGCACACATTAAATGTAGAAACTTGCTTAGTAAATTTGCTGTTTTTGAAAAATCTATTCACTATTTAAGAGCTTCTGGACTGGAGAAAAAAAAAATATATATAAATTTCTATATATATATCTAGATAGATAGATATATATAGAGGGAGAAGGTGGGTGGTGATGCTTGCAAGCAAACTGGGATAAATGATACTGAGAATGTTAAAGGTTTTCTAGGTAGAAGTTTGCAGCGTTGATGCAAATCCCCCATAACTGACCACATGATTTTAATTATACTAAAAATGCAGTGCATTTAACTTTTGTTCATAGCCTGATAAAATGATGAAGTGTTTTAACTGTGATGCTTGGATTGCATTGTTGACGGATGAAAATTCAGTGTGGAAAAACTTGCTTATTTTCTTTTTCATGGAAAGTTAATAAGGAATGAGGTAATTTTCCTCAGTGAAATAGTTTTCAAGGATACACTGAGTGTTCTTGCATCAATATTTGATAATGCTTCAAAATTGCAGTCAGCTTGTATTTGAAGTTCTATCAGTTCTTTATTATAATTAAACCAGGGTCAAGATGCACATGATGGCTAGAATTGAAGCACTTTTGATTTATTCCGTTTCAAGTTAACAAATATTAGCTTTTATATGATTAGTGATAAAGAATCATCGAACGTCTTTGTCCAGAAATGTAAAGTCAACATACCAATAAACAGGTTTCGTTTAAGAGCACAAGTAAAGTGTTAAGTAATAATCATTCACAGCTCTGAAATAGAAGCAAATGATTTTGCTAATATAAGTAATATATCTTTGCAACATTATTTTGATGTGCAATGCAATTTATACCAATAAACATTGGTTCTGGAAAGTTAAATACATTTTCCTTTTATTTCCACTCTTATCATTTAAAAGCTGCAAATGCCTCATGGAAGAAGTAAACATGATTTTTGGATCACTGGTTTCTAATTAGGAGATTTGTAATTGCAGTCTATGACATATAAAGAGGTACTGCATGCAGTTAGCTCAGTATTGTGGATGGTTCTGTAGGAACTTGCATCAGGGAAAGAAATCTCATCCCATTAAAGGTATAAACACAGGGCCAAGGTTTCCCTGATCCAGTGAATACTGCATCATATATTTGTAGCTAAAGCTCATGGGCTTATACAACAGAAACACCTGAATGCAGTAAGTGTTTATTTGTATCTTTCACATATATGTTCTAATAGACTATTGTTTCTTCATATAAAACAAGCATTTTATTTCAAATGCTTTAGGAGGTCCTCAGTTACAAAGCTTTATGTATTTTTGTGTTGCAGACAACTATTTTTAAAATCATTTACAAGACCTGGTGTTTGCCAGATAACCATTATAGATAAAAAAATAGTAATTCTCTAATACAATACATAGATGACTCCACACTCATATGCACATCAGACATCCTGGAACATCTCCAAAAATTACTCAGGAAGATTTAACCCCCACTGAAACATGATGTTGTAACTCAAAACTCATGCTCAGTCCCCACCCCCCCAAACTACTTTTTTCCCCAAATCCCTCTTTCATAAAAAAAATTAAATCATCTCTTAATAATACACTAACTGAAGTCACTTCTCAAAGCAAATTATTAGGGATGATAGTAGACAATAATCTTAAATTTGACTTGCATATATAAAATAGCATTAAAAAACTCACCAAAACAAAGGATGCATTAAAAAGCCTACATATCTGCTGAGTTACTACATCCAAACATACTGAAAGTGTCAAACATGAGGATAAAAAGTCTAATATGACATCTCTACTTAGTTTAGCAGAAGCATAGCTGTATCAGTCAGTAATGAAAATCAAACCAGAAGCACAAAAAATAGACAGCAGCTGAATGTGCCAAAAAAGAATACTGAAAAGGCATAAATATTGTGGGAAGTACAGGAAGTACAGATATATCCTGGAATAACCTCAGGATTTGACACAGGAATGGTTAAACAGAGATGAATTGAAACCAAAAGATGAAAGGTTAATAATGACGGCCCATGATAGTGGACTATGCACACTGGTTTACAAACTCCATTGAACTTGTGAGAGAAACAGGGAAATGTATGTTCTGTAAAAAAAAGAACTGGAAACAGTCACATACATTTTCATTGGGTATACATCAAAGCAGAGGACCTGTATACTGAAAAGCACAATAATGTGGCAAGACTGTTGTAGTGGGTATTGTGCAAAACACTACAATATTTAAGTAATTAAAAACATGTACACAATAATGTGGCAAGATTGTTGTATTGGGTATTGTGCAAAACACTACAATACAGAAGTAGTTACAAAGCATTGGAAACATATACACAATAATGTGACAAGACTGTTGTATTGGGTATCATGCAAAACACTACAGTATTGAAGTAGTTAAAAAGCATTGCAAACATATTCACAATAATGTGGCAAGACTGTTGTATTGGGTATTGTACAAAACACAACAATATTGAAGTAGTTATAAAGCATTGGAAACATGTACACAATAATGTGACAAGATTGTTGTATTGTGTATTGTACAAAACACTACAATACTGAAGTAGTTAAAAAGCATTGGAAATATGTACACAATAATGGGGCAAGACTGTTGTATTGGGTATTATGCAACACACTACAATATTGAAGTAGTTAAAAGCATCGGAAACATGTACACAATATTGTGGCAAGACTGTTGTATTGGATATTGTACAAAACATTATAATACTGAAGTAGTTAAAAAGCATTGGAAATATGGGCAAAGTAATGTGGCAAGACTGTTGTGTTGGGTATTGTGCAAAACACTATAATATTGAAGTAGGTAAAAAGCATTGGAAAAATGTACACAATAATGTGGCATGACTATTGTATTGGGTATTGTGACAAACACTACACTATTGAAGTAATTAAAAGCATTGGAAACATGTACACAATAATATGGCAAGACTGTTGTATTGGGTAATGTGCAAAACAGTAAGATATTGAAGTAGTTAAAAAGCATTGGAAATATGTACACAATAATGTGACAAGACTATTGTATTGGGTATTTTGCAAAACACTACAATACTGAAGTAGTTAAAAAGCATTGGAAACATGTACACAGTAATGTGGCAAGACTGCTGTATTGGGTATTGTGCAAAACACTAAAATATTGAAGTAGTTAAAAAGCATTGGAAACATGTACACACTAATGTGGTAAAACTGTTGTATTGGGTATTGTGCAAATCACTACAATACTGAAGTAGTTAAAACGCATTGGAACATGTGCACAGTAATGTGGCAAAACTGTTGTATTGGGTATTGTGCAAAACACTACAATATTGAAGTAGTTAAAAATTATTGAAAACATGTACACAATAACGTGGCAAGACTGTTGTATTGGGTATTGTGCAAAACACTACAATATTGAAGTAGTTAAAAAGCATTGGAAATATGTACACAATGTGGCAAGACTGTTGTATTGGGTATTGTACAACACACTACAATATTGAAGTTGTTAAAAAGCACTGGAAACGTACACAATAATGTGTCAAGACTGTTGTACTGGTATTGTGCAAAACACTACAATACTGAAGTAGTTAAAAAGCATTGGAAACATGTACACAATAATGTGGCAATACTGTTGTATTGGGTATTGTGCAAAACACTACAATATTGAAGTAGTTAAAAAGTATTGAAATCATGTACACAATAATGTGGCAAGACTGTTTTATTGGGTATTGTGCAAAAAACTACAATACTGAAGTAGTTAAAAAGCATTGGAAACATGTACACAATAATGTGGCAATACTGTTGTATTGGGTATTGTGCAAAACACTACAATATTGAAGTAGTTAAAAAGTATTGAAATCATGTACACAATAATGTGGCAAGACTGTTGTATTGGGTATTGTGCAAAAAACTACAATATTGAAGTAGTTAAAAAGCATTGGAAACATGTACACAATAATGTGGCAATACTGTTGTATTGGGTATTGTGCAAAACACTACAATATTGAAGTAGTTAAAAAGTATTGAAATCATGTACACAATAATGTGGCAAGACTGTTGTATTGGGTATTGTGCAAAAAACTACAATATTGAAGTAGTTAAAAAGCATTGGAAACATGTACACAATAATGTGGCAAGACTGTCGTATTGGGTATTGTGCAAAACACTAGAATAATGAAGTAGTTAAAAAGCAATGGAAATATGTACGCAATAATGTGACAAGACTGTTGTATTGTGCAAAACACTACAATATTGAAGTAGTTAAAAAGAATTGGAAACATGTCCACAATAATGTGGCAAGACTGTTGTATTGGGTACTGTGCAAAACACTACAATGTTGAAGTAGTTAAAAGCATTGGAAATATTTACACAATATTGTGGCAAGACAGTTTTATTGCATATTGTGCATAACACTACAATATTGAAGTAGTTAAAAAGCATTGGAAACATGTACACAATAATGTGGCAACACTGTTGTATTGGGTATTGTGCAAAACACTACAATACTGAAGTAGTTAAAAAGCATTGGAAACATACGCAATAATGTGGCTAGACTGTTGTATTGGGTATTGTGCAAAACAGTAAGATATTGAAGTAGTTAAAAAGCATTGGAAATATGTACACAATAATGTGGCAAGACTGTTGTATTGGGTATTTTGCAAAACACTACAATATTGAAGTAGTTAAAAAGCATTGGAAACATGTACACAATAATGTGGCAAGACTGTTGTATTAGGTATTGTGCAAAACACAATAATACTGAAGAAGTTGCAAAGCATTGGAAACATGGGCAAAGTAATGTGGCAAGACTGTTGTGTTGGGTATTGTGCAAAACACTACAATATTGAAGTAGGTAAAAAGCATTGGAAAAATGAACACAATAATGTGGCAAGACTGTTGTATTGGGTATTTTGACAAACACTACAATATTGAAGTAATTAAAAGCATTGGAAACATGTACACAATAATGTGGCAAGACTATTGTATTGTGTATTGTGCAAAACTATATAATATAGATGTAGATAAAAAGCATTGGAAACATGTACACAATAATGTGGCAAGACTGTTGTATTGGGTATTGTGCAAAACAGTAAGATATTGAAGTAGTTAAAAAGCATTGGAAATATATACACAATAATGTGGCAAGACTGTTGTATTGGGTATTGTTCAAAACACTACAATACTGGACTAGTTAGAAAGCATTGGAAACATGTACACAATAATGTGGCAAGACTGTTGTATTGGGTATTGTGCAAAACACTACAATACTGAAGTAGTTAAAAAGCATTGGAAACATGTATGCAGTAATGTGGCAAGACTGCTGTATTGGGTATTGTGGAAAACACTACAATATTGAAGTAGTTAAAAAGCATTGGAAACGTGCACAATAATGTGGCAAGACTGTTGTATTTGGTATTGTGACAAACACTACAATATTGAAGTAGTTAAAAGCCTTAGAAACATGTACACAATAATGTGGCAAGACTGTTGTATTGTGTATTGTGAAAACACTACAATACTGAAGTAGCTAAAAAGCATTGGAAACATGCACACTAATGTGGCAAGACTGTTGTACTGGTATTGTGCAAAACACTACAACACTGAAGTAGATAAAAAGCATTGAAAACATGTACACAATAATGTGGCAAGACTGTTGTATTGGGTATTGTACAAAACACTATACTATTGAAATAGTTATAAAGCATTGGAAACATGTACACAATAGTGTGGCAAGACTGTTGTGTTAGGTATTGTGCAAAATGCTACAACATTAAAGTAGTTAAAAGCATTGGAAACGTACACTATAAAGTGACAAGACTGTTGTATTGGGTATTGTGCAAAACACTACAATATTGAAGTAGTTAAAAAGCATTGGAAACATGTACACAATAATGTGGCAAGACTGTTGTATTGGGTATTGTGCAAAACACTACAATGTTGAAGTAGTTAAAAAGCATTGGAAGCATGTACACAATAATGTGGCAAGAGTGTTGTATTGGGTATTGTGCAAAACACTACAATACTGAAGTAGTTAAAAAGCATTGGAAACATGTACACAATATTTTGGCAAGAGTGTTGTATTGGGTATTGTGCAAAACACTACAATGCTGAAGTAGTTAAATGCACTGGAAACGTGTGCACAATAATATGGCAAGACTGTTGTATTGGGTATTGTGCCAAACACTACAATACTGAAGTAGTTAAAAAGTATTGGAAACATGTACTCAATAATGTGGCAAGACTGTTGTATTCGGTATTGTGCAAAACAGTACAATATTGAAGTAGTTAAAAAGCATTCGAAACATGTACACAATAATGTGGCAAGGCTGTTGTATTGGGTATAGTGCAAAACACTACAATATTGAAGTAGTTAAAAAGCATTGGAAACGTGCACAATAATGTGGCAAGACTGTTGTACTGGGTGTTGTGACAAACACTACAATATTGAAGTAGATAAAAAGCAATGGAAGCCTGCACACAATATTGTGGCAAGACTGTCGTGTTGAGTATTGTGCAAAACACTACAATATTGAAGTAGTTAAAAAGCATTGGAAACATGTACACAATAATGTGGCAAGACTGTTGTATTGGGTATTGTGCAAAACACTACAATATTAAAGTAGTTAAAAAGCATTGCAAACATGTACACAATATTGTGGCAAGACTGCTGTATTGGGTATTGTGCAAAACACTACAATATTGAAGTAGTTAAAAAGCATTGGAAACATGTACACAATAATGTGGCAAGACTGTTGTATTGGGTATTGTGCAAAACACTACAATATTAAAGTAGTTAAAAGCATCGGAAACATGTACACAATATTGTGGCAAGACTGTTGTATTGGATATTGTACATAACACTATAATACTGAAGTAGTTAAAAAGCATTGGAAATATGGTCAAAGTAATGTGGCAAGACTGTTGTATTGGGTATTGTGCAAAACAGTAAGATATTGAAGTAGTTAAAAAGCATTGGAAATATGTACACAATAATGTGGCAAGACTGTTGTATTGGGTATGGTTCAAAAGACTACAATACTGGAGTAGTTAGAAAGCATTGGAAACATGTATACAATAATGTGACAAGACTGTTGTATTGGGTATTGTGCAAAACACTACAATACTGAAGTAGTTAAAAAGCATTGGAAACATGTACACAGTAATTTGGCAAGACTGCTGTATTGGGTATTGTGCAAAACACTACAATATTGAAGTAGTTAAAAAGCATTGGAAACATGTACACAATAATGTGGCAAGACTGTTGTATTGGGCATTGTGCAAATCACTACAATACTGTAGTAGTTAAAAAGCACTGTAACATGTGCACAATAATGTGGCAAGACTGTTGTATTGGGTATTGTGCAAAACACTACAATATTGAAGTAGTTAAAAAGCACTGGAAACGTACACAATAATGTGGCAAGACTGTTGTATTGGGTATTGTGCAAATCACTACAATACTGTATTAGTTAAAAAGCACTATAACATGTGCACAATAATGTGGCAAGACTGTTGTATTGGGTATTGTGCAAAACACTACAATATTGAAGTAGTTAAAAAGCACTGGAAATGTACACAATAATGTGGCAAGACTGTTGTACTGGTATTGTGCAAAACACTACAATACTGAAGTAGTTAAAAAGCATTGGAAACATGTACACAATAATGTGGCAATACTGTTGTATTGGGTATTCTGCAAAACGCTACAATATTGAAGTAGTTAAAAAGTATTGAAAACATGTACACAATAATGTGGCAAGACTGTTGTATTGGGTATTATGCAAAACACTACAATATTGAAGTAGTTAAAAAGCATTGGAAACATGTACACAATAATGTGGCAAGACTGCTGTATTGGGTATTGTGCAAAACACTACAATAATGAAGTAGTTAAAAAGCAATGGAAATGTGTACACAATAATGTGACAAGACTGTTGTATTGTGCAAAACACTACAATATTGAAGTAGTTAAAAAGAATTGGAAACATGTCCACAATAATGTGGCAAGACTGTTGTATTGGGTACTGTGCAAAACACTACAATGTTGAAGTAGTTAAAAGCATTGGAAACATTTACACAATATTGTGGCAAGACTGTTTTATTGCATATTGCGCATAACACTACAATATTGAAGTAGTTAAAAAGCATTGGAAACATGTACACAATAATGTGGCATGACTGTTGTATTGGGTATTGTGCAAAACAGTACAATACTGACGTAGTTAAAAAGCATTGGAAACATATGCAATAATGTGGCTAGACTGTTGTATTGTGTATTGTGCAAAACACAATAATACTGAAGTAGTTACAAAGCATTGGAAACATGGGCAAAGTAATGTGGCAAGACTGTTGTGTTGGGTATTGTGCAAAACACTACAATATTGAAGTAGGTAAAAAGCATTGGAAAAATGTACACAATAATATGGCAAGACTGTTGTATTGGGTATTTTGACAAACACTACAATATTGAAGTAATTAAAAGCATTGGAAACATGTACACAATAATGTGGCAAGACTATTGTATTGTGTATTGTGCAAAACAATATAATACAG
Source organism: Protopterus annectens (assembly GCF_019279795.1). Lineage (NCBI taxonomy): Eukaryota > Metazoa > Chordata > Ceratodontiformes > Protopteridae > Protopterus > Protopterus annectens. The sequence continues at coordinate 218,515,558 of NC_056735.1, forward strand.
ATGTAGATAAAAAGCATTGGAAACATGTACACAATAATGTGGCAAGACTGTTGTATTGGGTATTGTGCAAAACAGTAAGATATTGAAGTAGTTAAAAAGCATTGGAAATATATACACAATAATGTGGCAAGACTGTTGTATTGGGTATTGTTCAAAACACTACAATACTGGACTAGTTAGAAAGCATTGGAAACATGTACACAATAATGTGGCAAGACTGTTGTATTGGGTATTGTGCAAAACACTACAATACTGAAGTAGTTAAAAAGCATTAGAAACATGTACACAGTAATGTGGCAAGACTGCTGTATTGGGTATTGTGCAAAACACTACAATATTGAAGTAGTTAAAAAGCATTGGAAACGTGCACAATAATGTGGCAAGACTGTTGTATTGGGTATTGTGACAAACCCTACAATATTGAAGTAGTTAAAAGCCTTGGAAACATGTACACAATAATGTGGCAAGACTGTTGTATTGTGTATTGTGAAAACACTACAATACTGAAGTAGCTAAAAAGCATTGGAAACATGCACACTAATGTGGCAAGACTGTTGTACTGGTATTGTGCAAAACACTACAACACTGAAGTAGATAAAAAGCATTGGAAACATGTACACAATAATGTGGCAAGACTGTTGTATTGGGTATTGTACAAAACACTATACTATTGAAATAGTTATAAAGCATTAGAAACATGTACACAATAGTGTGGCAAGACTGTTGTGTTAGGTATTGTGCAAAATGCTACAACATTAAAGTAGTTAAAAGCATTGGAAAAGTACACTATAAAGTGACAAGACTGATGTATTGGGTATTGTGCATAACACTACAATATTGAAGTAGTTAAAAAGCATTGGAAACATGTACACAATAATGTGGCAAGACTGTTGTATTGGGTATTGTGCAAAACACTACAATGCTGAAGTAGTTAAAAAGCATTGGAAGCATGTACACAATAATGTGGCAAGAGTGTTGTATTGGGTATTGTGCAAAACACTACAAAATTGAAGTAGTTAAAAATCATTGGAAACGTACACAATAATATGGCAAGACTGTTGTATTGGGTATTGTGCAAAACACTACAATATTGAAGTAGTTAAAAAGCATTGGAAACATGTACACAATGTGGCAAGACTGTGGATTGGGTAGTGTGCAAAACACTACAATACTAAAGTAGTTAAAAAGCATTTGAAACATATACACAATAATGTGGCAAGACTGTTGTATTGGGTATTGTACAACACACTACAATATTGAAGTAGTTAAAAAGCTTTGGAAATATGTAAACAATAATGTGGCAAGACTGTTGTGTTGGATTTTATGCAAAACACTACATTATTGAAGTAGTTAAAAAGCATTTGAAACATGTACACAATATTTTGGCAAGAGTGTTGTATTGGGTATTGTGCAAAACACTACAATACTGAAGTAGGTAAAAGCACTGGAAACATGTGCACAATAATGTGGCAAGGCTATTGTATTGAGTATTGTGCAAAACACTACAATATTGAAGTAATTAAAAAGCATTGGAAACGTGCACAATAATGTGGCAAGACTGTTGTACTGGGTGTTGTGACAAACATTACAATATTGAAGTAGATAAAAAACAATGGAAGCCTGTACACAATATTGTGGCAAGACTGTTGTATTGGGTATTGTGCAAAACACTACAATATTGAAGTAGTTAAAAAGCATTGGAAACATGTACACAATAACGTGGCAAGACTGTTGTCTTGGGTATTGTGCAAAACACTACAATATTAAAGTAGTTAAAAAGCATTGGAAACATGTACCCAATATTGCGACAAGACTGTTGTATTGGGTATTGTGCAAAACACTACAATACTGAAGTAGTTAAAAAGCATTGGAAACATGTACACAGTAATGTGGCAAGACTGCTGTATTGGGATTGTGCAAAACACTGCAATATTCAAGTAGTTAAAAAGCATTGGAAACGTGCACAATAATGTGGCAATACTGTTGTATTGGGTATTGTGACAAACACTACAATATTGAAGTAGTTAAAAATCTTGGAAACATGTACACAATAATGTGGCAAGACTGTTGTATTGTGTATTGTGAAAACACTACAATACTGAAGTAGCTAAAAAGCATTGGAAACATGCACACTAATGTGGCAAGACTGTTGTACTGGTATTGTGCAAAACACTACAACACTGAAGTAGATAAAAGCATTGGAAACATGTACACAATAATATGGCAAGACTGTTGTATTTGGTATTGTACAAAACACTATACTATTGAAATAGTTATATAGCATTGGAAACATGTACACAATAGTGTGGCAAGACTGTTGTGTTAGGTATTGTGCAAAATGCTACAACATTAAAGTAGTTAAAAGCATTGGAAACGTACACTATAAAGTGACAAGACTGTTGTATTGGGTATTGTGCAAAACACTACAATATTGAAGTAGTTAAAAAGCATTGGAAGCATGTACACAATAATGTGGCAAGACTGTTGTATTGGGTATTGTGCAAAACACTACAATGTTGAAGTAGTTAAAAAGCATTGGAAGCATGTACACAATAATGTGGCAAGAGTGTTGTATTGGGTATTGTGCAAAACACTACAAAATTGAAGTAGTTAAAAATCATTGGAAACATACACAATAATGTGGCAAGACTGTTGTATTTGGTATTGTGCAAAACACTACTATATTGAAGTAGTTAAAAAGCATTGGAAACATGTACACAATGTGGCAAGACTGTTGTATTTGGTATTGTGCAAAACACTATATTATTGAAGTAGTTAAAAAGCATTTGAAACATGTACACAATATTTTGGCAAGAGTGTTGTATTGGGTATTGTGCAAAACACTACAATACTGAAGTAGTTAAAAAGCATTGGAAACGTACTAATGTGGCAAGACTGTTGTATTGGGTATTGTGCAAAACACTACAATGCTGAAGTAGTTAAAAAGCATTGGAAGCATGTACACAATAATGTGGCAAGAGTGTTGTATTGGGTATTGTGCAAAACACTACAAAATTGAAGTAGTTAAAAATCATTGGAAACGTACACAATAATATGGCAAGACTGTTGTATTGGGTATTGTGCAAAACACTACAATATTGAAGTAGATAAAAAGCATTGGAAACATGTACACAATGTGGCAAGACTGTGGATTGGGTAGTGTGCAAAACACTACAATACTAAAGTAGTTAAAAAGCATTTGAAACATGTACACAATAATGTGGCAAGACTGTTGTATTGGGTATTGTACAACACACTACAATATTGAAGTAGTTAAAAAGCATTGGAAATATGTAAACAATAATGTGGCAAGACTGTTGTGTTGGATTTTATGCAAAAGACTACATTATTGAAGTAGTTAAAAAGCATTTGAAACATGTACACAATATTTTGGCAAGAGTGTTGTATTGGGTATTGTGCAAAACACTACAATACTGAAGTAGTTAAAAGCACTGGAAACATGTGCACAATAATGTGGCAAGGCTGTTGTATTGAGTATTGTGCAAAACACTACAATATTGAAGTAGTTAAAAAGCATTGGAAACGTGCACAATAATGTGGCAAGACTGTTGTACTGGGTGTTGTGACAAACACTACAATATTGAAGTAGATAAAAAACAATGGAAGCCTGTACACAATATTGTGGCAAGACTGTTGTATTGGGTATTGTGCAAAACACTACAATATTGAAGTAGTTAAAAACCTTGGAAACATGTACACAATAATGTGGCAAGACTATTGTATTGTGTATTGTGAAAACACTACAATACTGAAGTAGCTAAAAAGCATTGGAAACATGCACACTAATGTGGCAAGACTGTTGTACTGGTATTGTGCAAAACACTACAACACTGAAGTAGATAAAAAGCATTGGAAACATGTACACAATAATATGGCAAGACTGTTGTATTTGGTATTGTACAAAACACTATACTATTGAAATAGTTATATAGCATTGGAAACATGTACACAATAGTGTGGCAAGACTGTTGTGTTAGGTATTGTGCAAAATGCTACAACATTAAAGTAGTTAAAAGCATTAGAAACGTACACTATAAAGTGACAAGACTGTTGTATTGGGTATTGTGCAAAACACTACAATATTGAAGTAGTTAAAAAGCATTGGAAGCATGTACACAATAATGTGGCAAGACTGTTGTATTGGGTATTGTGCAAAACACTACAATGTTGAAGTAGTTAAAAAGCATTGGAAGCATGTACACAATAATGTGGCAAGAGTGTTGTATTGGGTATTGTGCAAAACACTACAAAATTGAAGTAGTTAAAAATCATTGGAAACATACACAATAATGTGGCAAGACTGTTGTATTTGGTATTGTGCAAAACACTACTATATTGAAGTAGTTAAAAAGCATTGGAAACATGTACACAATGTGGCAAGACTGTTGTATTTGGTATTGTGCAAAACACTATATTATTGAAGTAGTTAAAAAGCATTTGAAACATGTACACAATATTTTGGCAAGAGTGTTGTATTGGGTATTGTGCAAAACCCTACAATACTGAAGTAGTTAAAAAGCATTGGAAACGTACACAATAATGTGGCAAGACTGTTGTATTGGGTATTGTGCAAAACACTACAATGCTGAAGTAGTTAAAAAGCATTGGAAGCATGTACACAATAATGTGGCAAGAGTGTTGTATTGGGTATTGTGCAAAACACTACAAAATTGAAGTAGTTAAAAATCATTGGAAACGTACACAATAATATGGCAAGACTGTTGTATTGGGTATTGTGCAAAACACTACAATATTGAAGTAGATAAAAAGCATTGGAAACATGTACACAATGTGGCAAGACTGTGGATTGGGTAGTGTGCAAAACACTACAATACTAAAGTAGTTAAAAAGCATTTGAAACATGTACACAATAATGTGGCAAGACTGTTGTATTGGGTATTGTACAACACACTATAATATTGAAGTAGTTAAAAAGCATTGGAAATATGTAAACAATAATGTGGCAAGACTGTTGTGTTGGATTTTATGCAAAAGACTACATTATTGAAGTAGTTAAAAAGCATTTGAAACATGTACACAATATTTTGGCAAGAGTGTTGTATTGGGTATTGTGCAAAACACTACAATACTGAAGTAGTTAAAAGCACTGGAAACATGTACACAATAATGTGGCAAGGCTGTTGTATTGAGTATTGTGCAAAACACTACAATATTGAAGTAGTTAAAAAGCATTGGAAACGTGCACAATAATGTGGCAAGACTGTTGTACTGGGTGTTGTGACAAACACTACAATATTGAAGTAGATAAAAAACAATGGAAGCCTGTACACAATATTGTGGCAAGACTGTTGTATTGGGTATTGTGCAAAACACTACAATATTGAAGTAGTTAAAAAGCATTGGAAACATGTACACAATAATGTGGCAAGACTGTTGTCTTGGGTATTGTGCAAAACACTACAATATTAAAGTAGTTAAAAAGCATTGGAAACATGTACCCAATATTGCGGCAAGACTGTTGTATTGGGTATTGTGCAAAACACTACAATACTGAAGTAGTTAAAAAGCATTGGAAACATGTACACAGTAATGTGGCAAGACTGCTGTATTGGGATTGTGCAAAACACTGCAATATTCAAGTAGTTAAAAAGCATTGGAAACGTGCACAATAATGTGGCAATACTGTTGTATTGGGTATTGTGACAAACACTACAATATTGAAGTAGTTAAAAACCTTGGAAACATGTACACAATAATGTGGCAAGACTATTGTATTGTGTATTGTGAAAACACTACAATACTGAAGTAGCTAAAAAGCATTGGAAACATGCACACTAATGTGGCAAGACTGTTGTACTGGTATTGTGCAAAACACTACAACACTGAAGTAGATAAAAGCATTGGAAACATGTACACAATAATATGGCAAGACTGTTGTATTTGGTATTGTACAAAACACTATACTATTGAAATAGTTATATAGCATTGGAAACATGTACACAATAGTGTGGCAAGACTGTTGTGTTAGGTATTGTGCAAAATGCTACAACATTAAAGTAGTTAAAAGCATTGGAAACGTACACTATAAAGTGACAAGACTGTTGTATTGGGTATTGTGCAAAACACTACAATATTGAAGTAGTTAAAAAGCATTGGAAGCATGTACACAATAATGTGGCAAGACTGTTGTATTGGGTATTGTGCAAAACACTACAATGTTGAAGTAGTTAAAAAGCATTGGAAGCATGTACACAATAATGTGGCAAGAGTGTTGTATTGGGTATTGTGCAAAACACTACAAAATTGAAGTAGTTAAAAAGCATTGGAAACATGTACACAATGTGGCAAGACTGTTGTATTTGGTATTGTGCAAAACACTACATTATTGAAGTAGTTAAAAAGCATTTGAAACATGTACACAATATTTTGGCAAGAGTGTTGTATTGGGTATTGTGCAAAACACTACAATACTGAAGTAGTTAAAAGCACTGGAAACATGTGCACAATAATATGGCAAGACTGTTGTATTGGGTATTGTGCCAAACACTACAATACTGAAGTAGTTAAAAAGTATTGGAAACATGTACTCAATAATGTGGCAAGACTGTTGTATTGGGTATTGTGCAAAACAGTACAATATTGAAGTAGTTAAAAAGCATTTGAAACATGTACACAATATTTTGGCAAGAGTGTTGTATTGGGTATTGTGCAAAACACTACAATACTGAAGTAGTTAAAAAGCATTGGAAACGTACACAATAATGTGGCAAGACTGTTGTATTGGGTATTGTGCAAAACACTACAATGCTGAAGTAGTTAAAAAGCATTGGAAGCATGTACACAATAATGTGGCAAGAGTGTTGTATTGGGTATTGTGCAAAACACTACAAAATTGAAGTAGTTAAAAATCATTGGAAACGTACACAATAATATGGCAAGACTGTTGTATTGGGTATTGTGCAAAACACTACAATATTGAAGTAGATAAAAAGCATTGGAAACATGTACACAATGTGGCAAGACTGTGGATTGGGTAGTGTGCAAAACACTACAATACTAAAGTAGTTAAAAAGCATTTGAAACATGTACACAATAATGTGGCAAGACTGTTGTATTGGGTATTGTACAACACACTATAATATTGAAGTAGTTAAAAAGCATTGGAAATATGTAAACAATAATGTGGCAAGACTGTTGTGTTGGATTTTATGCAAAAGACTACATTATTGAAGTAGTTAAAAAGCATTTGAAACATGTACACAATATTTTGGCAAGAGTGTTGTATTGGGTATTGTGCAAAACACTACAATACTGAAGTAGTTAAAAGCACTGGAAACATGTACACAATAATGTGGCAAGGCTGTTGTATTGAGTATTGTGCAAAACACTACAATATTGAAGTAGTTAAAAAGCATTGGAAACGTGCACAATAATGTGGCAAGACTGTTGTACTGGGTGTTGTGACAAACACTACAATATTGAAGTAGATAAAAAACAATGGAAGCCTGTACACAATATTGTGGCAAGACTGTTGTATTGGGTATTGTGCAAAACACTACAATATTGAAGTAGTTAAAAAGCATTGGAAACATGTACACAATAATGTGGCAAGACTGTTGTCTTGGGTATTGTGCAAAACACTACAATATTAAAGTAGTTAAAAAGCATTGGAAACATGTACCCAATATTGCGGCAAGACTGTTGTATTGGGTATTGTGCAAAACACTACAATACTGAAGTAGTTAAAAAGCATTGGAAACATGTACACAGTAATGTGGCAAGACTGCTGTATTGGGATTGTGCAAAACACTGCAATATTCAAGTAGTTAAAAAGCATTGGAAACGTGCACAATAATGTGGCAATACTGTTGTATTGGGTATTGTGACAAACACTACAATATTGAAGTAGTTAAAAACCTTGGAAACATGTACACAATAATGTGGCAAGACTATTGTATTGTGTATTGTGAAAACACTACAATACTGAAGTAGCTAAAAAGCATTGGAAACATGCACACTAATGTGGCAAGACTGTTGTACTGGTATTGTGCAAAACACTACAACACTGAAGTAGATAAAAGCATTGGAAACATGTACACAATAATATGGCAAGACTGTTGTATTTGGTATTGTACAAAACACTATACTATTGAAATAGTTATATAGCATTGGAAACATGTACACAATAGTGTGGCAAGACTGTTGTGTTAGGTATTGTGCAAAATGCTACAACATTAAAGTAGTTAAAAGCATTGGAAACGTACATTATAAAGTGACAAGACTGTTGTATTGGGTATTGTGCAAAACACTACAATATTGAAGTAGTTAAAAAGCATTGGAAGCATGTACACAATAATGTGGCAAGACTGTTGTATTGGGTATTGTGCAAAACACTACAATGTTGAAGTAGTTAAAAAGCATTGGAAGCATGTACACAATAATGTGGCAAGAGTGTTGTATTGGGTATTGTGCAAAACACTACAAAATTGAAGTAGTTAAAAAGCATTGGAAACATGTACACAATGTGGCAAGACTGTTGTATTTGGTATTGTGCAAAACACTACATTATTGAAGTAGTTAAAAAGCATTTGAAACATGTACACAATATTTTGGCAAGAGTGTTGTATTGGGTATTGTGCAAAACACTACAATACTGAAGTAGTTAAAAGCACTGGAAACATGTGCACAATAATATGGCAAGACTGTTGTATTGGGTATTGTGCCAAACACTACAATACTGAAGTAGTTAAAAAGTATTGGAAACATGTACTCAATAATGTGGCAAGACTGTTGTATTGGGTATTGTGCAAAACAGTACAATATTGAAGTAGTTAAAAAGCATTGGAAACGTGCACAATAATGTGGCAAGACTGTTGTACTGGGTGTTGTGACAAACACTACAATATTGAAGTAGATAAAAAGCAATGGAAGCCTGTACACAATATTGTGGCAAGACTGTTGTATTGGGTATTGTGCAAAACACTACAATATTGAAGTAGTTAAAAAGCATTGGAAACATGTACACAATAATGTGGCAAGACTGTTGTATTGGGCATTGTGTAAAACACTACAATATTAAAGTAGTTAATAAGCATTGGAAACATGTACCCAATATTGCGGCAAGACTGTTGTATTGGGTATTGTGCAAAACACTACAATATTGAAGTAGCTAAAAAGCATTGGAAATGTACACAAAGCACTGAAGAAGTGATGATATTGATATCACATGGGATCACCCATTACCAACAGTTCAAAAAATAAATGCATAAAAACCAGAAATAGTAGTCTAGAAAAAAAAAGTAGCACTGACCATTGAAACTGTTCTACCTAGAGATTATAGTGTTTTAAGTATGGAGATGCGCAAATTCATAAAATATTAGGATTTGCAGGCTGTGGAAGAAAGATACCCAGACAGTTTCAATAGTAGTAGGAGCAACAGGTCTAATAAAAAAGAATTTACAGTCATACTTTGATATGCTACCAGTACACATAACTCCATATGAATTGCAGGAGTCAACTGTGGGCAATTTGCAGGTGCTGCAAAATCACTTTTGGCTAAAAATCAAAGATTAAAACAATACTAATTTATGACTTTTAATCATTCCCTGACTTAGGAATTTGGTCTATTTCCATCATGGCATGAAAAACCCAAAAGACTTAGAGAAATTAAACTGAGAGAAGCTAAAACCTTTCTCACCAACCCAAATAAACTACACTTTTCACTACTTAACTCCTCCCCTCAGCACTTTATGGAGCTCCCTCCCTTACTAACCTCCAAGCAGCACAAAAGTAAAACTTGAAAAACACTATAATAAACTGGCTAAATCTGCAGCACATACCCTTTTTAAGAATCCACCACTGTATAGCACTAAAAACCCTAAATTAGTAAGAACTAACCAAAAGCTAAGATATATACAACTGCTCACCACATATAAAATTATTCATCTACTTGTCCAGCACTAAATGCCATTCTACACAGTTATGTTCCTACCAGTCATTATGGTTCATTAACCAAAACCTTTTCTCTGTCCACAAAGCTATCAGATCTGCTGGGCAAGGTCTATACTTGTACCATATTGCTAAGGCCTAGTACTCAGGCCAGTACCCTTCCTCTATCCTTTTAAAACCATTCTGAAAGACTTCCTAGGTAGAATCTGGCTCTGTTCTTGCTCACCCCCAAGATAAGCTATATCCCTAACTATGAAAACCCACCTGTTCATACTTTATACTTCCTTACTCCTTCTTCACCCACTTCCTTACTTCACTCAGTTTCTCTCCCCTGACTATATCTGTGTCATGGCCTTCTTGTTTTTCTCCCACTTTGTATTATAATTCCTATTTGTATTATACTAATGTAACTTTAATGTCTCTAAACTGAGCAAAATTTCTCTAAATATTAAATAATTGCCACATCAATTGCATCTGTTCTTAACCAATGTTTTCACATTATGTCTAATTTGTAATAATTCTTAAAACTGTTGATGTTTTTGTATTATTTTTGAAGATTATAGAATTATTTTTTTTAAATGTTTTTTGTTTAAACTTTAAAGCTTTTCTTCCCAGGTCTCCACTGAAAATCTGTACTTCCCCAATCAGACTTTCTCAGTATCAAATGTTAATAATCTAATACAATTCAACAGATCTATATCTGATAAAGAACTGAAAATAAGACATAACTCTCCCCTATATAATCTTCATGCCATTCTGAGAACATTGAGACTGATACAGAAAAATAATACTTGATAATTTTTCATAATTTTAATGTTTACATTTTCCGTTTATTATTTTGTTATTGTATTTAATTTAATTAAATTACATGCAATATTAAAGAGTAGAATGGTACTTGATATTTTGCTAAATCCAGCTGCAGTATATGAACTGTGTAGGTTTGTTGTATGACCCAAATATATATTTAGCAAATACAGTCCAGATTAGGAATAAGGACATACTTTTGATAGTGATGCTGTTTTTGACCCATAACTGCAGAAGCCCCAGGAGATGTAACTAGGCTGTAATGAGTAAACATTCCATCACCTCATATCTGATGGCCTAATGCAGTACAATTCTATAAATAGTATATTATTATGGGGCATTTTCAAATGCCAGGAATGGTGCCCCTTTAAAAGATTTATTGAAAGTAATTGTTATGATTTTTCTATGCATTTTTTAATCTTATTATAAAATTAACTCTGGAATAACTTCAAGTGAACTTGTTATTCAGATTTCAATGAGTGCATAACATTTTCCTTAGTAATCATATAGACCACAGTAAAGTCCTGTTCATCTATGCACATCACGTTTGTCACCTTCATAAAGCTTTCATGACACTAATACTGCAAGAATGATTTTATATATACTGACTCTGAAGAATATTTGTAATGGATTTTACAGCACTTCATTCTATGCCATTCTTTGTCTATATATTTCTAATCACATTGCAGTTGCCTTCTATTTTAGTGATAAGATATTTCCTGTACAAATACTTTGATGTTTTAATCAGGCTGCTTCAAATTGTATCCTGTTTAACTTGTTTTTAATGGACCATGTGTAAGTAAAACCGCCATTTAGTATACTATAGAACTGTGTTTACTGTGTGTTGCATCAGGAGTTTTAAATATTATCATTGTATCTTTGATAGAATCATGTCTACAGCTGAAAAAATTTTTCAAACTAAAGTTGCAGAATTTGCTAGTTATTATTACTATGATTATCATAATTGTTATTATCATTGTTAGCATTAATTTCAGTAATATTAGAGTAAAGATTACCCTTATTTTAAATATTATGGCATTATTATATGAATCTACAATACAGGATATAAAACCAGGTCTGATGCATTATTTGACAATAATTGTTTGGACTATGGTATATTATGGAATATTAAATCCCTTATCAGAGAAAGTAACAACCTATTCTAGAATATAGCTACTAATTAATTTTGGTAGGAAACTATATGTGTAATTACCACCCTATGGTTGCCAGTCTATGTAAGAGTAGTTAAAAAAGTCATATATATTAACAATATATTGACCAATGTTCACATCTTAGAGGAACTCAGTTGCCTTCAGTTTTCTTACAAATATAAGGTGACCAAAATGGCCAGTGAAATACATGCTGTCACTACTTAATGATTATATGCAGAATAATCAGGTCTAGGTGAAAGGATGATTGATGGTGAACAGAAATATGACAACTTATTGTACTGTGGTGTTTAATATGATACAGTGTGTTGATTACATTTGTATTAAGTATAATTATCTATATAAACTGGAAGCTATCCACGTGCCTATGCAGATAATCAGTAAGGAACATATAAACTCACCCATATCTCCATAAGATCATACAAAGCTGACATACATTAAGGTTACAAAAAAAAAAAACTCCTCAAGACTCAAGAATAAAGCGCCTCATCTGCGATCTACTAAAACATCCTATTCATATGCACAAAATCTAATGTGCCGTACTGCAGACAGCAAACTTTCCATTGTCACAAAGTCTGTGCATGCAAGTAGAACTGTCCTAGTTAGCAGTGACTCCATCATTAGCCATCCTCACTCTTCACTCACTAGGAAGGACAAAGACAGGCTTCCAGTTGCTTGCTGCTCCAGCTGCTCCGTGGAAAGATACTTGCAGGTTTCTTTTCCCCTCCATTCAAAAAATGTAAAACTCGGGGGGGGGGGGGGTATTTTCAATGCAGCTAGCAAAAACTCTGATGATAAAAGGGAGAAGGAAAAAACAAGCTGGTATCTAACAAAACAAAGAACTGACTTCCACTATTCTACATGGTCCATTGAGTCCTGATGATACTTGGAATGCCATGGACATCTCTGCAAAGAAATTGGAAGAGCAGATGGCTAAAATAAAAGCTAAACTGGATTAAGTATACCAAGAGAATCTTAGCATGATTGACAGTTTTTCTAAATATATCAGAAAGACTGATAAAAGACTTAGGTTCATAGGTGGTTACTGGGCTACTGACTCAAAGGTCTTTATAAGCCTAGCTGTGTGTGTGCCCAGTATAATAATAGAGAAGCTCAATATAAAAGATCTTGCCTAAACTTGAGATCTTAGTTAGCAACAACTGCCCATATCTAGGAGGAACATAGGAGAAATCTCCGGCGGGAATTTATGGTTTCCTATCCAGGGTACAGTTAAACAGGGTCATAGAGGGGCTACTATAATGTGCAGTATCCTCAAGATAGGAGAAGATGGATCACAGACTGCATGCTGTGGCAGGGCTAGCCATTCAATGGTGTGAAAATATAAATCTAGGGGATTTGGTCATGTTAATGTTGCTAAATGGGCAAGGGTATTTGCTGGTTATAAGCAGGTTGAAGACCTGGCCTACTCTGACCTACACCATGGATCCATGCTAACATGGGTGGGAAGTGTGCATTTTCCTCTGTTGACCAGTATGTGCCCATCATAAAGTACAGCAGACCTGGATCCATAAGCTACTGCCTGGCCAGTGTCCAGTTGCCTAGCTTCAGGTTACCTGGGATAGCTCTGTTGAGTGAAAGCTGGATGCAAGGCCAACGGACCTGCCAAACATGAACAAATAATTGCAACACCCGACGATGTTTCATTGACAGGATGGAGCATGGAAGTGGATGACATAATGATAAACAGAAGGCTGGAATCCTATGCATCCAGGAGATAACATGGAAGGGCAGTGCAGCAAAGTCACTTGGCTTGGGATCCAGAGTACATACTCGGGAGGAGGACAGGTTAGAAATGATGTGGAAGTTGTGGTGATGGAGAGGTTTCAGAAGGCAGTGACAAATGTCATCATGATTAGTGAAAGACTCATGGTGATCAGACTCCAGCATAATGATAGGGCAGTATTTATAGCCTTGGCCTATCCTCCACAGCAGGGTTGTGATAGTGAGGAAAAGAGTGGATTCAGAGAGCAATAGCAGGACCTATTAGATAATGGGAGACCTGAATACACATATCGAGAGAGACTTAACAGGATATGAGAACTGCCTGGTTTCAAATGGCTGGGGCAAGAGGAATAAAGGAGAAGCCAATCTAGACTTCTGTCTAGCAAATGGCTTGATGGCGCCAACAAATGGTTCAGCAAGAGAGACAGTCACAAAATCAAATGCAAGTGTGGCCACAATGCAACTCAGACAGATTTCTCCCTAGTAAGGGCACTAGGGTAGAATCATTGATTGCAAAATCATCCCCAGTGAAACTGTTGGTTGTCAACAGTCAACAGCAAGTGGTGGTCAGAGAATACTTTAAGGTCAACAGAGACCAGGCTGAAGACATGGAGATTGATGGAAGAGAAAGCACAATAGTTTAATGAATTGCTCATGACTCTAACACCTCAAAAAAGGGAAATAGGTGGATTTGAAAAAGAATGGCAGTGCCTCATAATAGCATGTGTGTGGACTACAGTATAGATAATTGGCTGAGCCAGGTATGGAAATAAGGTACACACAGAAAGCTGGTGGTAAAATGCAGAAGTCCAGTAAGTCCTCAAAAGAAAGGAGTGCAGAAAAAAGTGGAAGACAGAAAAGATGAACCAGGCTCTGAAGGAGTACAGGTTGGCTAACAGGCTAAGAAAGGGGTTGCAATAGCAAAGATCAAGGCAACAGAGGCACTCTACCAGCTTCTGGAAAGTGACCTAGTAGATAGTGCAAATAAACTATATCAGATTACAAGGCAAAGGCAGAAATATAAGAATATCAGACACAAAAGGGACCTGACAAAGAAATGAAAACAAAAGAGCAGAAACCAAAGTAGCTCCATTTGCAGAAATGATCAAAGAGAACAAATTATGGTGGTTTGGGCAGATGAGAAGACAATCTGGTGAAGAAGATTTGGGACAGACAGGAAGAAGTCAAGTGGAAACAAAAGTGTCCAGCAAACAGGTGGGTGGATTGTGACAGAGACCTGAAATATTCAAACATGAGTGTCAAAGAAGGCAAGAGTATGGCAATGAATAGACAGGGATAGTGACAGTTGGTACAACATCCCAACCCCATATAGAAAAAAATGTGAAAAAAGGGGATTGATGATGATGATGATATTGAAACAGCTCTGGACTTTATATATTACAGCTATAACCTGATGGATTAATTAGTTGATCAATTAATGTATGCTTCTCATTGTTTAAAGTCAGTTTAAAAAGGGAATGTGAAATTGAATTTTTGTATTATTGTCTGATGAAGCGGCAGTAATAGCCGTGAAAGCGTTAACATTTTTAAATAAACAGAACCTTTTATGCATTATTTCTGCTGTGGGCTGCTTCACCTTTGCTTTTCCTTGAGAAAAACTGCTACAACGTATCAAAAACCACCAGAACTTTTAAAGCTGTACATAATACTGGTATCATAAACCCAATTAATTAGAAAACCACCAAATATAAACATTAAAAAGCCAACAAATAAAATAAAAGATAAATTATAGCTTATAATTTTGAAGCTTTCTATTTCAGTCCACTAGTGATTGATACAACCTCATTCAAATCAGTTCTGTTAGCTGCAGCCAATGTAACTGCCAAATCAGTTCCCAGTGCAGTAAATGGTTTTGCCAATCACCTCCTTGGTTATTTGGATGTGTACGTTCCAGAATACAAAATATGAATGTAGTAAAATTAGGACATTTCAAAACATGCCTTGTAAGGGCACTTTTAACATTCCTTTGACTTATACTATGAAAGTGTTGGCAGATGTGTTTATTTAGAGCATTGTTGTTCTTTCCAACATAAAATGTTGGACAGGACTGACATCTAGCTAGTGTAGCAACAGTATCTACCCCTGTCAATCCACTTTTTTGTTTTGTCGCAGAGTGTGCCATGATATTCTGATTCAATATATGCACAGTGATTACATCTACCACACTTAAAGATCTCGATGTTACCACTGACTGTGTCATTTGATATCTCCAAGATTTTTTTGATGTTTGGTTGGTTTTTATAAGTACATGTAGGCAACTTCCCAAAGAAGTTCTTGAAACTGTCTTCACTTTTCAAAATTGTCCAGTGTTTATAAATAATGTTCTTAATGTCAGTGGAATCCAGAGAAAAATATATAGTAAAGTTGTTGTTGCTTGCCAAATACCTATGAGCAGTATCTTCACCATCCACATGTGTATTTCCAACAGCTTGTACAAACCTTTGAGTATGATCAGTGTATACCTGTCAGACCTAGCCAACCAGGCTGAAGAATGAAAAATATCTACATTCCAAAAACATGCCCTGCAGTATGTCAAATTGTTTGGAACATGCAGTATCATACAATGTCAGCCTTGAAGTCTGAATAAATTGATTTTTAATTATGCCCTTCTCCTGGTGGTATGAAGGGTTACTTTTGAAATGTAAAAGTGCATTACAGTTGGCTGGTTTCAGAAAAATGGATGCAGTAAAGGTCCCCTCACTTATTTTACAAAATTTTACATCCAGAAATTGTATAGATGCTGTTTCCATGCTGTGTTTAAACTCTAGGAAGCAGGTATACAGCCCAAAATCTGTAATAAACTGGTCAAGCTGGTCCCATGTCCTGGACTAGATTAAAACAATATCATCCAAATAACGTAGCAAACACTTACAATGATGCAAAAGCTCATTTAACACTTTTTTATTAAAACTAAAAATACCGTTTTGTTACTAATTATATTCAGCACATAAGCTAAGATGTGTCAGCAGTGTTGAACATAAAACTTGCTAAAATAAAATATAGTTCATTGAAGATATTGGGTGGCTGGCCATAGGCCACCTGCAGCTGGGACCTCAGGTGACTGCTCGAATTACATCTACTATAATCCACCATTTGGTATTATAGATAGTCAAACTAAAGACTCGTATCTCAATTAACTTATAAATAAGATATGTTGGAAAAGCAGAATTATTGCTCAGTGCTTTACCCACCTCTGGAATAATATTTGTTTAACTATAAAACAGAGTAATCTTCTCATTTCCTTTAAGGCAAATCTTGACAACTGGATGGGTCCTATAAATTCATACTGTGGTTGATCTAGTATGTCATTTTTGGCAAGATGATTATAATCCATTTACTGTCACTGCCCTGTAAACTGTATGAATAAATGAATATGTCATGCATATGCCTATTTGTGCATGTACATTTAATTGGGTACATTACATTGTAAAATTCAAGTGGCATCTGAAGCAGCTGTTACCTTTCACTAGCTCCTTATATTTATTTATACTATTTGCACTTAAAATACAGTTTTGCTTAGACACAGCAACTTTCTAATTACTCCGCCCTATGAGTGCAGTAACTTTTCAAGGTTGCAGTCTGAAATTTTACTGAGGGAGGGGAATACACAATAAATTGAAGAAACAGCTGAGATGAAACCCCTGTGGTGGAATTGAAGAAAGCTGCATAAGTACTATGTGCATGATGAATTAAAGCCATTAAAAAGGTATTTTTGTGGGCTAACTCCATAGCTTAGACTGGTAAAGCCCTTTGCACTTGTGACTAGAATTTCATTAGCACCTTTGGCATTGATGTGACTGGTATTGGGAGGTAGGATTATACAGACACAACAAAACCAGAGAATACTTGCATTGAAGAATGCATTTGCGCCACTGCCTAAGCACTAAGTTGAAGCTATAATTATGGTGGAACCATAGGAGGATAATAAGAAACCCCCCAGACCTCACCATTGATGATGGCATGGCACCAATATGGGCAAGACACTGCTGCTCTAAGTAGAATGAATGGGTGGTGGGATCTCACTGCTAGGGGATTGAGTGGGAGGTGACCTGATGGCTTAAGTAGTACTAAGGTGGAAAGCAAACTACATTATGTGAGAAAGGAGCTAGTCAATAATCATATCAGAAAATGTAATTAAATTAGGATTTTGTTTCCAAGCTATTTAATTTAAGGCTCTGCTGAAACTATATACAATGGGGGAGTTGTATAGCAGGTTTTTCCCATAGATGGATCCTGGCTGGGGTACTTTCTGTGGACTCCATATGTTCGTCCTGTATTTACATGAACGTTTCTCAGATTGCTCAGTTTCTTCTCACATTCCAAAGATATCACATTAGCTGAAATAACAAATGGTGTAGTGGTACATTGCTCTGACTGTAGTGTACAGGGTCCTGAGTTTGAGACTTGGCAGGGCTGATTATTTATGACTTAAATGATGTAATGGTACATTGTTCTGACTATGGTGCACAGGTCCCTGGGTTCAAGCCTTGACAGAACTAATTATTTTTCAAATTGGCTCACAGATAGAACCCACAGTGTGAAAGTAGCAGACGCCAAGTCAGACTCTGACCAGTCACAAGTGGAGTCCCACAGGGAATGGTCCTGGGTCCTCTCCTGTTTGGCATCTACTTCTCAGAAGACCAGGCCAACACAGAAGGACTCTGGATGACCAGGTTCACAGACAACTGCAAGTGGGAGTCATTATTAACTCCCCAAGTGATGTAGACATCCTACAGAAAGGCCTCACTGAGACTAATGACTGGTGTCAAAACCATGGCCTTAAGCTTAATGCCAAAAAATGTGTCATCATCCCCTTTTGGGAAAAACTCAGTTCCCACTAATTATCACATTGATGGGAGCCCACTGAACACTAAAGGTGTTATAAGAGATCTGGGGACACAGGTTGACAGCAGCCTCTACTTCGACCACCACATTGCCACTGTGGTCAGAAAGTCCTTCTATGTGGCACATCTTATTACTAAGGGTTTTGCATCCAGGAAGAAAGAAAGGTCATCATGTCTTTCTATGCTTCCCTCATTAGGGCAATCATCGAGTATAATGCCCCATTTGGCATGTACCTCACTAGACACATGCAACAGCTGGAAAGGCCAAAAAAGTACCTCATGAAGAGGATCTTAGCCCTTAAACGCATGTCGTACATGATCTCTGCTTGACTTACAAAGCCATGTCTGACCTAGCTCTGTTAGAAATGCTACATCTAAAGAGATCCCAATCCCTCCGCACCACACAGTCGAGAGACCTCAACCTTATTACCACAATCAACAGAACATGCTGAAGGGACAGGTTCATAACCCAGAGACTGCTCATGCTCTGCAATAGACTTCCCATACATGTCAAGCAGAGCACCTCACTGGGCCTCTTCAAGAGAAATCTTGATAAGTGGATGGGTAATAGAAAGTTCATCCCGGGGATCACTCTAGTGGCTCTACTTAATAGAGGCACTGGGAACTAACACCAGGTGGCACGATGCCAGGGCAGTTCTATGGGCTAGGTTTGTAAAGGCTCCAGGGCCATTAGCCTAGTACACACCTATGAACCAAGTTGCCTGTAGGCTTGCATGCATTGTGTGTGTGTGTATGTGTGTGTGTGTACATGTGCTGGACCAATGTCCCACACAGAACTGCCTCATTATATTGCAGCATTGCTTGCCAGGATAGGCTCTAGCTCCTCTGTGACCCTCAATAGGATGTATGAGTATTAGGTAATACGCACATCTAAATATTTCAGGCATGGCAATAATGCTCTTCTAGCCTGCCAATATAACAAAACAGTTATTTCCATAATAAGTGCCAGGTCATTTAAAAAATTTCTAAACTGGTGCTTGTTTTAGTGTAATTTAGTAGTCTATTCTATGCATCAGCTACTCTTGCAGAAATACAGTACACCTCCCATTCCTATATAATCTTTTACATAGGTTATAAGATGATTCTCTGCCACTTTTTGATAATCCCAAACATTTCTATAGGTAACTGTACCTAATGACTTGTATACCTGAGTACGGTCTCCTGTTAAATGTCTATATAGCTGTACAAGTTCATATATTTTAGTCTTTCATAATAACTTACATTCTAACCTCCATGGATGCCCTCAGCATATTTTCACTTTACCCTTGCTTGTTTTCTTATAAGGTTTCTATATTATTATTCCATACTCAAGTTTGGGTCCAGTGTTACCAACAAACAATGATTTCATCACATCTGAATGTACAGACATTATAAATCTTTTTATACAACCTATTGTTCTATAACTATCATTATACAACAACCCCCCCGTTAATATTCCAAAATGTGTACGCTGATTGGTCAGCGCGCTCGTTGTAAATCAGACTTATACTAATGGAAAAAGACCGGTCGCCCGGACCTTTTCCATTAGTATAAGTCTTTTTTTTTTTTTTTACAGTAACAGAGAAAGCAAGATCTCCATTGCTTTTTAGACACTGTCTCACTATCTTAAAGGATTTTAACATAGCAAGACAGCTTTAAAAAAGTAACAGAGATCTTCTTTTCTCCATTGCTTTTTTTAAAGCTGTCTCGCTATGTTAAACTCCTTTAACATAGCGAGGCACTTTTTAAAAAGCAACGGAGATCTTGCTTTCTCTGTTGCTTCCACCCACAGGTCTGATGTACTGTGTAAGCATATGCATGCACAGTACATCAGAACTGCTGCAGAATACCAGACAGCTGCAGAAGGGCAGCATGGAGGCATTATACAATGCCATTATTTAAGAAAAGCAAGTATTTTTTTTCTTAATTAATGTCATTGTATAATAGCAATAACCCACTTCTGGGTGTGGGTAATGCTGGATTTACCCACGGTTGTCCTTGTTTGGCCACTCGGGCTTCGCCCTCATGACAAAACCACACCAATCGTGGGTAAATCCAGCATTACCCACACCCAGGCGTGGGTTATTGCTTAATTAACCAAGTGGTTGATATGATTAGAAAAACTCTAAGCTTGATTTGTCCATATACCCAAGTCCTTAAATGAATCTACAGTTTAAAATCATTCTCTGTTGTATTAAATACTAACCTTTCAGTCTGTACCTCCCAAATCTCATATGCTTAGTTTTTGATGTATTAATTAGCATATTACTCTCCTGTGCAAAATGGTCAATTTAGTTAAGTTCATCTACAGACATTCCCTGTCAGCAACACATGTAATCAGTTTACCCAATTTCAGGTCATCTGCATATAGACTGTAGAACACCTCAGATGAAAAAGAAAGATCTAAAAAGATACAACCTAAACAAGTATGAACTTAGAACACAACGTTGTACATATCCCTGACTGTAACCTAGAATTTCACTTGTCCATTTGCTGTATGATACTTGCCATGTCCTATTTGTAAGCCATGCAGTTATCCATCTTATCAAGTGCACATTAATACCTAATTATTCTAATTTATTGATTAGTGTTTTGTGCATGAGCCTATCAAATTGCATCTCAGCAGAATTTTTCATTTATACCTGTTATGCTGTTACAGAATATCCCGTTAAAAGTGGTTATAGATCTATATTAAACATATTCATGCTGAAATATGCCTTCAAGTCCCAGTCTTTCCAATACTTCCAATAATTTATTCAAAATAACCATCTCCATTATTTTTCCACAACATGTAAGTAAACTTATGAGTCTGTATGATTCTGGGTTTGTCTTACTCCCCACCTTTCCTTTAAGGATAGGTTTAAGTGCATGTCTCCAATCTTAAGGAATCTCCCCATATTTAAATGACCTATCGAATAACAAATATAATGGTACTATAATTTCATGTTGAGGAGTTCCCAGGTCTTTATTGCTAATTGCTGTGCTTTGGGTCCAGTTTGGGGAGATCTTTTTCAATATAATCTAATTTAATTTCAACATCTGAAGTTACCTTGCTCTTACTAGGACAATCCATTAACCCCTTTGTGGAGCCAAACTGCTTTGCATAAGATATTGTAAATATCTGTTCTCTATGAGAAAACATTTTAGACTCTACTCATTTTATCAATTTGTATGACCTTTCCTCCTACCACATCTTATGCATCTATAAAATGGATTCCTATTATGCTTAATATCTTTATATAAATTTTCAACTTGTTCTTGATCTTGTCTCATACTATGCTTAATTGTCTGTCCAGCTTGTTTATTTCAGTTTTCAAAGATATGCAAATGTAGAACACAAGTGAACCAAGACAAAACAGCTACTTCAATCACTATTTCCACAGAAACAAAATTCAGTCCAGGATAAAGATTTTCAAAGATATAGTTCAACCTTTTTCCATTTCTTCTATTCTTTTTTTGTTTTGTTTTGTTTGCATTCAAACAATTTCTTATTCAAAACTTGCACATTCCTTCTGCAGATAATGACTGTGGGAATGCATATGTGATTTGTGGTTCAAAACCCTGCCACTATACTTGGTATCCTACAGACTGTTAACAGGTGATCTGTGTCTCACATACAAGGCATCCTCTGACCAATTACTGATGGATTTACTACACATGAACAAGTTAAATGGCATCACAAATACTCTTTCTAGGGATCTAAACCTCTTCTGCAACATCAACAGAAATGTTTGGAGTGGCAGGTATATCTCACAGAGGATATCGCTGCTCTGGAACAGAATCCTCATCCACATAAAACAAAGCTCATCCCTGTCCATATTAAAGTGCAACTTGGATCTATGTATGGGGAACAGAAAATTTATTCCAGGACTGCCCCCTTTGCTAAAAACATATCTATAGCTAATCTATATCATCTATCTATATATATATATATATATATATATATATATATATATATATATATATATATATATATATAGATATATATTTATGGGTCTGCTTTGTAATCATGAAATACCAAAATGTCGAACCTCAAAATAGTGATATGAAAATCACAAAAACTTAAATTGTCACGTTCCACTTTAATAAAGAAACAGAACACCAAAAGACCTTTGACGACCTTTATTGCTTGAACATAAAGAAATAAATGCATCATAACTTTATTAAACATAACTTTCTTTCATTGCACATCATCAAATATCAAATGATGATCCATAAGGGCAATGTAACACCACTCACCCTGGATGAATAAACAGTGTCCTCTACCCGCTCGCTTATCCTCACACTTCAGACAGCGTTGAATTGCTTACCTTCATCCCAAAACCTAATTTCCACCAAACCATCAGGTGCAAGCAGCATCCAAACACTCACTTCCACCACTCCAGGCTTCCTTCCTCCTAAAATTATACACCAGAGGGGGAACAGAGGAGGGACAAGCCTGTTCCTCTTCTCTACCCACCAGCCTAACTCAGGGTATTCCCCCTCACTAACTTCCATCTTTAATGAAACCCTCCGAGAACAATCTCAGATTTAAATTAAATAAGTCGAGACCAAAATCACTAAGATGGACCCCATCTTCCCTGAACTACATAGGGTCCCTGTCAGCAAGCTCATTATGCTGTATAGTGCATACTCTCACCAAACTCAACTGCTTTGCCAGCCTAAAGTTTACAAACTTCTACGCCCTCTCAACTGTGGAAAACTTCCTAGCATTACTTCAGGTCAAACGAGGAATAATCTCTGATCACACTAATCCCAAACTTGAGTATAACTTCCTTAAGGCTAAGAAATCCTCCCTTATCAGCTAAACCAACTGATGCTTTGGTCTCAAGCCCAAATCGTTACCTGCCAGGTGTACTAGCAAGATTTGAAGAAGCCCCACTTGAGTCTGTATCTCTGCAAATACCTGAAACAGCTGGTTCCACTTGAGCCCTCTAATGCCATGCCATGTGACTCTCCAACTAAACCAGTGTAACCGCAACTCAGAACTGTCACTCCTAACAGTAGCCCTCCTTCCTGGCCAGTACACATACAAATGGCCTATGATGAGAATTATTTTGCCTAAGGGAGAACAAAAAATGTAATACTAGAATAACAAAACACCATCCTTTATCTAATAAAAGTCAAAAAGGCATTGGAAGATCATTGCCCCACCCTTTTAATGACTTTGATCGAACTACCCACTCTCACCCAATCTGACACGCTAACCATCCTAAAAGAATGAGCAGAAAATCTCTCCCCATCCAAGCCCATACTACGAAAAGCCCTTCTCATGACTGAAATCAACTGTTCCCCTGTTATCACCCTACCACCATTTGACTGGAAAACGAAATCCTGTGACCTTCCTTTATAAGACACAAACAATCTCCTTGCCCATGGCACCGGACACATCTGCTCCAACCTGTCCTTCACTAAAACTATTTATGCACCCTTGACCACCTAATCACTCTTAGATGACCTTACCTTAATATGAACTGCTCCAGGCAGCAACATAACATCATTCCAAACCAACAACCCCGACGACTCTGACACCCTAAATGCCCCAAAGTACATCCAAGCACTCAGTGTTACCCACATTATGTGATCCACCAATTCCCCAATATCCTACGCAATCCCTGTAGAAACACCTTTAAAACCCACCTTGTCACTGGCCAATACTTGTCCCTGTTCAAACTTTCCTCCCTTCCCCATCCCTTCAGCACTCGCCCAACTGCCCAGGATCCTTCAATCTTGCCATACGAGCAAACACACTAATTGATGCCAAGTTCACATTAACCAATTACACTGCCTTGCCCTGCTCCCTATCCCAGCTAAATATCGCAACAGCAACTTTTGCAACCACACAAGTGCCTCCTCTGGTAAGTGCATATAAAACCTGCCAAATTCATGCAATGCCCTACTGTAAGCCTTCCTGGTGGACACCACCCAAGGCTGTTGTACCAACGTCTTGATCACTGCCGCCCAATCTGCCACACCGCATCTGGCACCACCATAGGGTCCCCTGCTGCCATCAGGGCCAACTGCCAAAACCTGTAAAACTGAAAATGAGACAGGTTGTCAGCAATCTCACTCCTCACCCCTGGTACATGCACACCTGTAAAGGAAAAATTAATCAACAAACTTTGCAGAACCAGTTTATGCAATAACAGCAATAAATGTTCAGACATAGCCATCTTAACCTGTAAAACTCACACAACTCCAGCACTGTCAGAATTAAAATCATCCCTCCTGCACCCCAACTGTTCCTGCCACACCACTGATGCTGCACAGACTAACTTCTGCTCCAAAAAGGCAACATCCATTTTCCATTCCTCCAGTCATTCAGGTGGCCATGGCACCACAAACCACTGTCCTGTAAAAAATGCCCTCATATCCAGGCCCTCTGCCACATCAGTGAACAGCTGAAAATCCCCTTGACCTACCAAATCCCACTGCCAAAAAGTAAAGTCATTAAATTGCTCTAAAAACTGCAACCACAAAGTTAAATCCTCATGAGTTAATTTGCCAACTCTCACCCAATGGTGCTTACTTTTTCACCCTTATAACAGGAATGCCACTAACCTACAAAAGGTCCATCCCGGGTGAACTGCCCGACAGGCAAAATTCAATAGCCCCAAAAGTTTCATAGCGTCTGTCACCCGCACTTATTTCTAGCCTTCATCCAAACTATTTTCTCTTTTAGCCTAGCTATTTTCTCCTCTGGAAAGCAAAATAAACCCTGCTCCGCATTCACACTCAACCCCCAAAATTGTAATACCTTCACCAGACCCTTCAACTTGTGGGTGACCAATGGAACCCCCAGTTCCTCACACATCCTCAAAAACTCATGCATAGCCACCACCATTCCTTCCTTCCCTTCAGCCATTAACAAAAAATCATCCAAATAATGCACCGCTCTCTGCTTATCCACCCGCTGTTGCCATGTCCAATGTATAGCCGTGATAAACTTTTCAAAAGTGAAGCTAGCCACTGAACATCCCATTGGCATGGCTTTGTCAAAATAAAACTTGTCCCCCACCCACAATGCCCAACAACAGCCAATCCTCCTCTCCTACAGGCAAAAGGCAGACTCTATGTCCACTTTAACCAGTCGTGGATCTCCAAAGCCTCTAATGATACAGACTGCATCATCAAATGACACTTAACTCACCTTAGCCTCCTCCACAGGAATGAAGTCATTGACAGACCTTCCTTTAGGATAAGACAAATGATGAATCAAATGAAGTTCCCCTGGCTTCTTTGTTTAGGAACCAACCCCAAGGGTGACACCTTAAAATAGAGAAATGGGGGGGCTATCAAACGGGCTCAACAACCCGACCACCTGTCGCTACTTCTCAACCAAGGCATCAAAAATATCCTCCTTCCCCAACACTGACCTCAAATTCTTCCCTACTATTCCATTACCCACCAAGTTTGACTTAATAGGAAACTCCTTCAAAAAACCTTCAATCAATTCCCCCATCACCACCGGCTATGGGTACAGCAGCAGCATGTCCCACAGGACCTGTACCTTAATAGGTGAATGTGCCCCTGAGTTGTCCCATTACCCCCCGAAAAGGGCCCCCCTACCACATGCCCCCTGCAACCCCAGAGATGGTCCCACAAAGGATGATGTTTGTCCCACAAATTGGCCATCATGCCTACTACACTGCACCACTAGGCAAACACCCACGCACTTCAAACAAGCATGCAAGAATCTGCATGCCATCCAAGCACATCTCCCAGCATTGAAAGCCCAACATACTCCAACACCCCCTTCTCCCACCTTACTCCCTCTGCCTCCAACACCGAAGCTGCCCATCATAGTGGACAACCATATATCAGGGTGTCTCACCTCCCAATGTATAGACCTATCAACCGCCTTCCTATTGCAAAATTTCTGATCATACCACAACCAAGCATTTCCAGCATGTATCCTTTACACCTCCTGTATCATTAAAAAATAAGCCAAGAGTGGAAGGGGCAAAGTGCTTTCCCACTCCAAGCATACTGTCATGTAATAAACAAATCCCAAAACCCAATTCTCCCACATTCTCAGCCACATTTTTCCCACTTGCCTTTAGCCAAGGGCCAGCAAGGCTGCCAACAGGTCTTTCCCATTTTCTGTCTGTGCTTCCAGCAAGTGTTGAACACCATCTGCATCAAATAGCCCAAAGATGTCCATATGCTCTCCTTTCCAAATTTTTTTCTTTACAGTAAGTGGTATGTGAGGAGTTAAAAAGACTGCCACACCATCCTGTCCCAGCACCTGTTTCGCCAATCAATCACCCGGTCACATCCCGAAATCTGACCCTACCTCATCTAAACAAGGGTCAGTCTCTTCCCCCAGTGACAAAAAACTACCAACCATGGCTGGACTATCCCTACCAAAAATCTGCTCCCCATAACCATAATCCTGTCCCACTAAGTTCTGCAGACCCCCACTGCCTTCCCTTGGATCCTCCGAAGACATAGGCAAGCTGCTAACCCTGTCACCCAATCTATGGCCCCCTGCTACCCCTGCTCCATCACCCCCCCAACAGGAACTGTAGAATCATTACGCACTGGAGCAGCAAGTGCTGAGTCCGGAGTTGAGACCTCTGCTGTCATCTACTCAGTGGGCTGTGACTGGAATGCTCTCTTTCCTCTGGCTGCCTGTTTACCCTTCGATTTTTGCCGTCTCTTACAATTGTTGGGGCTCTGTGTCCTTGCCTTCATAATGTCATCATTTGGCATCTCCCAGAAAAGGTCCTCTGCCTGAGCCACTGTGTTAGCCCACCTCTACTGGAAAGCCTGGACATACCCACATTGCCCCTGAACACCTGAAATGAGATAAGAACATTGTAAGTAAATGAGCCGTGAGAGACAGATTAAAAAAAAAACACACTCCACTGTGAACTCATACATGCATCCCATCTTACCACTTACCACATTTATACAATTATAGTCAAGTATATGCCTCCTGCTAAAATGCCATATTTAAATAAAACACCTGTACCATGTTAAACCCAAGCTTTTACTAGTTATAACACACTGCATTAACCCAGCATGCTACAGGGGCCACCTACTCCCTTTGCTAATCTAAGTGTCTGTAACCTGCTCATAAGATGAGCTTCCCCCTTTTCTAAAGTGAGTATCCACCATTACCTTGTATCAGTGGAGTAAGCAGCTTCCCATTGCACCAACCCCCCTACAATCTGAAAAATGTACAACTGTATCAGTTTTTTCCCCTTTCCTCCTTATCCCTCCCGCCATCCCCTGCAGCACTTAAACTTCATTGTAATTTTTTTTGAATGCCTATGACTTTTTACTTTAGCATTTTACAAACCTTGACTAGTGTATTCAAGTCATTAATACCCAACTCCACTACCTATCGACTTGACATGTTTTCCTCTTTTCTAAACTTATCAGTACAGAATAAGGAGATTGTTTCTGCACCTGGCCATCTGCTTGGGGCAGGAATGGCTCTCCATTTCACTTTTGCAGTGTGCTACGGGGAGGGGGGGCATGAAGATGACATACAATTGGCTCTGTCCCTGCAATCATACTAACTGCCTCAGCTATATTCTCCATCCTAGGTCATGTAAAAAAACAGACCCCGATAGAGATTTTATAGGGTTTTTTTTTCAGTTTTTTTATGCCTAACCAAAATGAGGCAGGCACTACAGCGCATGAGCTGAAGTGCCCATTAAATGCGGGTCCTCATGCCTGTGAAAACACCGCCACTGCTGTCCTGTCGTGCACTGCCTGGTCCCACTGACCACCAATGGGAAGAACGCTCTGTATGGTTCATGCCCCACCGAGTTAACAGCATGATTATTTATTTATTTATTTATTTTTTATTATTTTTTATTAATATAACAGTGCCACACATGTGCAGAAACCACTGACAATACCACTGAACTGAGAACAAGCCAGCTACTCCATCACCTTGAACTCCACTGTGCCCACCCTACTCAAGACCACCAACGACATGACACAAAATCAATCACCTTAACATGGAGAGAAGCTGGAGCAATTTAAGTGAACACAACACAGCTGGTAAGAACCACAAACAGCAAACTGCATCCCTCCCATGCAAGTAAGTCTAATGGTTAATGCCAAAGAATTCAGCAGTTGAATAATACAGCATTTTATATTTTAAATCCAAGGTCAAATCAAGACCGTAACCACTATGCCAACTCTGTCCTCCCTGGCAACTTGCAGTGGAGACCAATGAATGCTTCATACCTTTCCTGTCATACTTAAGCAGGGGCCTTGCTAATACTCCTTATATTATTCAATCTCGGTACCCGATTGTACCAGCAAGCTGTTGTCACACCCAAGAACTAAATCCTCTCTCTTGGCAAAGAAGAAGAGAGAGAGAAAAAAAAAAATCAAGGAATTATATTCTTATATTACACTAGGAAATCTGTACTCACCCTTCCTTTCTCTATAATCACCCAAGGCCTACCTTACTGCCACCACCTCAGGTCATCTCGGACGTGATCCTACTCTCAACAAAACTCACACCAAACTGTGCTTCCCAAAGACAATTCCCAATCTCAAGACCCATAAAACCCTCCCTCTTCCATACCTCACTTCTTCCCTTCATCCTTCCACTAATTAGCCCTTCCTTGTCCTAACTGCCTTGTAGAGCTTGTCTTCTCGGCCTAACCTTTCTAACCCCAACCTTCCCATACCTGCTCATCTACACACTCTCCTCCCCAGTAAAGATGTCCAATGACACATTTGTCTGTTCCAACATCATTTCTTGAAAGTGTAGAATGTCGAATCTGAAACCCTGCACCTTGTGTCTGTAAGGTAAACCATTATGTCATTTATTTATTTATTTGCTTACTTACTTACTGGGTGAGTAGACTGGTCCAATCACCCTTTCCAGCCACAACCCAGGCAAAAAAATAATTTGGCATTACACTTGACATTGTTTTTAAAAAAAACATATACTCCATACACTTCTCTATTTATAAAGTTACCATTAGGAATTTGACATCATCCAGTCCTGGTGTTTATACCCAGGCAAAAATGTAAACAATCCAAACACCTCATTATTTACAAATTTACAGTTAAGAATTTGGTATCAGCCAGTCCTAATATAAATATATATACATACACCCAGGCAAAAATGTGAACTCCCAGTCATTTCATTATTACACCCCCAATAAAACTGCCCTAGACTAAAACTATACAGAACAAAATGTTTATAGGTTCATAGTTTCATAGGATGATACTAGGCTATTGGCCCAAAGGCCCTTATAAGCCTAGCCAAGAATTTCGCCCATGTTCTCTCATAGTCAGCCCCTGTTTCCCCTGTCCAGCAGGGACACAGGTGGGATCCCAGGGGTTTATTTTCTGTTTCCCATCCAATTGTCCAGGTTCCTCTTAAAGAGGGCTATAGAGGTACTCTGCTTGACATGGAAACGGAGTCTATTCCACAGACGGGGGAGTCTTTGGGACACAAACCTATTCCGCCAACAAGTTCTATTAACGTCACAGACCAGGTTAAGGCCTTACATGTGGGTTGTGTGAGTGGAGTTTATCTTACAGGTATGCAGCAACTCCATCAAGGCTGGGTCTGAAATAGCCTTGTATGCCAGACACAGGTCACCTCTGAACAGTCTGTATGAGACTGAATAGAGGGACAGGGCTTTTAGCCTATCTCTATTGTTCACCTGTCCAATCATAGAAAGCACTGTTGCAGTATGACAGCAGAATGCAGTTATCTCCCAGTGCAAGCTGGAGCCTCACTGCTACTGAATTTCCTGTCCTACCGATTACTAAATGGCAACTACTGTCCACCCTTAAAAACAGTACTTCTCCAAAGGCAGCAAGCTTACACTTTCAAAAGCACAGATCAATTACAACTTGCCAGACTTCCCTTCAGGTTAGTATTCACAGAAAGAGCTTTTTCCCCAAGATATTTCCTCCTACTGGAATGGGATACTAGAGGACACAAGAAGCAGCGATGATCTGAGAATATTCAAAAATAATCTTAAATCACACCCAGTTAAACTAAACAAATGTTCATGTTTTGGAGATGCAAGTTAATATTTGCATCTATCTGTTGTTCCTCCAATGCTTCTCCGATTAAACAACTCTATTGTTTGCTTCCTTCATCTAATTAGTGGGTTCCTTGAATGCATTGTGCCAAATCCCTTTTAATCCTGCTCACATAGTTTTACTGCTGTTGCTACAGCAGTCACACTGGCTGATTTTATTCATGTTTGCTGCTGCCATAACAATTGCTCAATATGTATATGGCTTCTATATTGCAGCTGCTCTACCAGGACTGTCTTTCATGGTTTATAGTACTCAACAGTTTACTCCTCTATTAGACACCAGATATCACATCTGTTGTGTTTATGTAAATAAGTGATATTTCAACATCTACAGCAGCATTTGATTTTTTCTACAACATTTTTGACTTTGTTTAGTTGTGAGACTTAGCTACCTGTTGCTTTGCACTCTCTTGCATTATTGTCAAATTTAATGTTGTCTGCTGATACTGTAAGAGAAGTGTCTGTCACTTATAGTTATGAATATGCTCTCTGCTTATTTTATTCTTACTCTACTAGCCACTTGTTTTATTTTACATATGCCCTCTTCTGTATATATTTTTTTCTTTTTTTTTCTTTTGTTTTCTAATTTAATATCATTTGTATTCATGCTGTGCTTTTCTTCAGTGTATTCTGTCGTACTGAATCTGTGTGTGTGTGTGTGTGTGTGTGTGTGTGTGTGTGTGTGTGTGTGTGTGTGTGTGTGTGTGTGTGTGTGTGTGTGTGTGTGTGTGTGTGTGTTTCTTTGCTATGAGGACTTCTGCAAACTTCATGTTATTTACTTTCTGTCCCATCCTACAGTGCTTCAGATTTTGTTAGTAGGGGGTCCCACTTCTGCATAAGAGGATCAAATATCATTTTGTTATATTTCATTTTTATTATGATCTTTGCAATGATTTAGCACTATATGTGAATTGTTCTGCTGTTTGGAGTTTTGTATAGATTTATTGTTTCATTTTATTTTCATTTACTTATATATAGGTTCATAGGTAGGTTGTAGGTTAGCTGGCCTTATGGGCCATTTTAAGCCTAGCCATATTTGCTTTCAAAGGTGAGAGATGAACTGTGTACCTAGTGTCTGTGAGGTAAACATCTTAACCATTATGCCAACCCACATCTTTCTATAGCACTTCTATGTTTGATAGTTTTTCCTTGCTAAACACATTTCACAAAGATGGCAAGTATTTGGATTTCAAAGTCTGTGAGGACTAAGTATTCACGACTGAATGTGAGGTCTAGATAGGCTGCATTAACTTTCTCCTGTGCAAGCAATAGACTTGATGTACTGCTATCTAGCAAACTGCTTGCTCAGTTTTCATTGCTCAATTTATAATCATGCATATTTATAAAATATGGCTCATGCACACTTTATAAATATATATAATACATTCTCTACTAATGAATTATGCCAACTAGAAACTGGATATCAGAGAATATATTTTATCAGAATCAAGTCGTCAATTTGTTATTCATTGTTCGAATACGAATACTTTATAACCAGACTTTGAATGGTAGTGCGGTGCAGTGGTTAGCATTATGCCTCACATTGCTTGGTTCTCCACTTTGGTTCCAATCTGGAGTAACATCTTTCTGGAACTTCTGTATCACATGGGTTTTCATCAGGTTGTCTGGCTTCCCCTTATTGCAAAGACATGACCCTTTACCCATAGTTATACATGCAATACATTAATGTACGTGCATGCATATCTGCGTGTGTGTGCATGTGTGTGTGTCACGGACAGACTGACACATTATCCATCATCAGTTTCTCTGCTCTTTGCCTGCTGACTGGAAGGGTAGGCACCGGAAACCCCATGGCAATAAAAGTCATAATTTAGGTATGGGAAAATGAATGAATAAATGGAACATGAGACCTAGCAGATAATTTTTTGATTTTTTTTTCTTAAGTTATATGAAGATATTCTTCCCAATTTAATGTCAGAAATGATTTCTATATCATGTGTTAATCAGATTGTTTTGATTGCATTTGCATTGTAATATTGTAAGTTTTTTTTTTAATACTGTAATAACTTTACTTTATATAGCAATTTCAAATATACAAAGGCAGCATGCCTTTAGGGCGTAAGTGGGTGCATGGTCACTGCAATGTTTATTGTTAACTTATTTTCTTATCCATCTGACTAGATCTCATTGCCTTGTACTTGGTGCGCTGCTGCTTACAGTGAGTGACATGGAATGTCATCAATTACTGGGTCACTACATGACATGGGTACAAGATAATATTCCGATGGACATAAACATCAGGAGTCATAATGCTGAACTCTAAATGTCCATGGCAGAAATGTCAGCTTACAGGGAGAAACAGGAAACTTGCATTGTGTGATCATAGTACAGAGTGGATTGAGGAATTGGCCCTTTTCCCACTGTAGTATGGTCTTGGAGTTAGTATATATAATTAGCAGTGGGGAGTGGGGGCACAGCTCCCCTGTCCTTCACATAGTGGGTACAGGAGGCTTCTCTCTTGCAAAACAAATTTTTTTGTTTAATTTCAAATTCAGCATTCTGACTGTTGGTGTCATGGCACTCAACATTAAAGAGGTTGTTCTAAAGACATGAATTCCATAACCTAAAGAATTAGTGTCAGCTAATGTCAGAAATAAAGTGGGCACAGCCATAGAAAGAGCTAGGCTAGTGAAACCCAAGCAACAATAGCCTTAAGTAGTGGGAAGTTATTTTTGTTGTTTTCTTTTTGATTTCCTTGAGGGTTTATATACTTTTATGCTGGCAACACATGACTTATTTAGCATCAGTGAACAGTATTTATGTGTGTTACAGATTTTGTAGAAGTACAATACAAGACTTTTCTTTTTTTTAATTACATGGTTACTAGGAGTAGGAATTTTCATAGCATTTATCAAATGGTTACTTGGAATAGGAAACAGAAATAATTTGAAGCATCTGCCATACAGCAAATGGTTGTACACAGAGTTTATAGCAATATATGCATCTAAAAATCCTTAATATAGTTGTTACTTCAGGTTAAATAAAATAATATGTGGCAGATACATAAATGTGAGAATCAAAGAAGTCAAGCTCCCCATGACTAATGGAGGAATGAAAAATTAGCTAGCCTTTAGCTTTTGCCAGGACCACTACTGTCTAAGATGTTGAAAATATTAAGTATGTCAGAATCAATTAGATGTGGCTCACTTAAGGGACCAGAACAGTGATATTTCTATTTATTATCAGATTTAAATGGGCATACATGTCTCATGCTGTAGCCATGCACATGGGGCTTTTCTGACATACCACAAGTCAGCTATATCTTATGCATAGCGTTTGATACTTCCTGTCTGACACATCTTCTGCTTGCTAAAATGACAGCAGTAGTATTGGACCCCCACAACCAACTCAATACTTCTTGGAAGGTCTGCTCTAGGAGGCCAGAGTCAGGGCAGAGGAATATATTAGGCCTACTGTAGTGTCTTATCAGTTAAAGTTAAAAAAAAATAGTTGAAATAATAACAGATGACAATATATGTAGGTCAGTTGTAATGTCATAGTTTGCTTTGTTACATAAAATGTATAAGGTAATAATATTTTACTGTAGTTCCTTAAAACAAGTCCTTAACTTACCAATTGCTTTTACAAAAGTGTGTTTATTTAAAATTTAGAATACTGTAGCTAAAACTATAGCAAATACAACATAAATAATTGTGATTTTTATAGTTCTCAAATGTATAAAGTATACTGCTATGCTGTAACCACTGTTTATATCATCACACTCTAACTTGCGTATGATTTTCCTATCTCTGATCTGAAATAACCTTGAAAGAATGTCCCTAAATGTGGGAGATTTTGGCTTTTGTTTAATAATGTGTAAGTGACTATCCATGCAGCAGACAAGAAAGATGTACGAGTCCTTTGCTATTCTGTACAACAAGACAGCTTAATTCAACTCAGGAGAAAACAAGAACCATTGTGAAATGGACAGACCAATAAAATGCTTTATTTACGTAAGCCTTTTCATTATACAGTCACCTGAATGACTTCTTCAGATTCTCAATATGCAAGCAAGAAGACGATATTAAATGCACCACCGACCATAGGCATCTCAGTCAATGAACAAATGATCATCATAACTATTAAATTAACAAACATGATAACATCTCAGGTCTTACTAAAAATAAAGTAATATTTACAGGTAATTTAAAATACTTGATTTAAAAGCTATGCACTATTCAAATAATGTGTTCATTCAGCCCTGAGCTAGTTACTCATAATTCTGAGTACTTAATTTCCTTGACATTCGTCCAATAAAAATATGTCAGGCACGTTTTGCCCTCAGAAGCATACATAACATTATGTGTGCTACCTTTGCAATATTTATGGAATAGGTTCTCAGTGTTTGTGTAACAAAAAGAGGGACAACTAGCCACACAGGGTGGCACAGTGGTGCAATGTGCAGTGTTGCTGGCTTACAGAAAGAGGTTTCTTGTTCAGTTCTTGGCTGGAGTGCCTTCTATGAATGTGGATGTCCTCTCTGAGTTTGTGAGTTTCCGCCAGGTGTATCGGTAACTTCCCACTTTCCAAATACATACAGTATGGTGGACTAGGCTCTCTAAATTGCCAATGAGCATGACTGTGTGAGAGTGTGTGTCTGTATGAGTGATATAAATGAAAGACCTGGAAACCTACTTTCATTTTCACCTTTTGCCTTGAAAACTCCATGTTTAGTGGTAGCTGGCTAGGAGCTGGGTATGACTTGTAAGAGAGTGAGCGATAGATTAGCCACATGCATATATTCATGGCATCTGTTGCAGACAACAGTATCCCATATGCTAAGTCTCTTATCATCATTCTTTGCTATCTTCAAAAATTATTTCAAGATAAAACCCCTCTTAGTTATAAATTTGGGGTTATGCTCAGTTACCCTCTTAATAAACTAAGATTGTCCAGTTGTTGTTAATGTCTATAATGCATGATGAGTCTAAGATGTACATCAAGACCAACTAGAGCTAATAACTACCAACCTCATCTACCCCTTCTTCATGACTGAGATGCTCACTCTCTGTAATGAGCATGTACTTTTCAGTCCTACCCGCTGTAACTTCCTTGGAAAATTATTCAACTAAATTTAATGGATAACTTTCAATATAAAACATAGTCTTCAAAATTTCTATTTCCTAAAAAAAATGACACAGATTCATCAGTCTACTTAGTTTTAACCATCAATACCTTAAAGATATTTATTTTTAAATAATTCAGGTGCATTACATTTTTAAATGGAAGTTACTCAAATGTCTACTTGGCTGGCTTTTCCAAGTATTAAGCAAAAATGAGTTTCCTTTGGATTACATTACTAATGCAGCCACACAGCTTTACTTAATTGATCTTAGACACCTTTGATATTCAATTTCTTTCATCTAAACAGTTTTCAGATGATATACTCATGATATGATTGCATGCCTCAAGAACAGCCATGAATCACATTAAAAAAAAAAAAAAAGAAGCAGATACCAATATGGACTATCACATCATTAATGAGTGTATGTGTTTTGCTCAATTAATCTATTATTTTCTACATATTTAATCTTGTCTTGCCATCTGTGAGCTCCTGCTGTCTTGATTCTGCCAATTAGTTGTTTACTTCAGTCATCACATAATGTTTGCAAATTCACTTGTGTTCTTATCCCCCAACCACCATTCTGCAGTTGTACAATGCAATCTTGCATCTTGGCTCATAGTTGGATCCACTACCTACCCAAATAAACTATTGCCTCATTCTTTTAGGTCTTTCCATGATCTGTTACATCAATCTGTTAGCTTTGCCATCATCTGCTCACAGATATTCTCCACCTCCTGGTCAGAAACTTGCTATAAACATTGTTATTTTCATTTCACTGGCTCTGAGGAGTGTTTAGGCCTTAATCTTTTCCAGCACCTCTAACCAAAGCTTTGTTATCTTGCACAAGATAGGCTCCATCTTGCTTGCTCTGAGTAGCCATTGGTGGAAAATGGAATAAATGGAAAGAAAAATAGTAAAAACTGAGGATAGAAACAATGGCCCAATGAATAGATATCTAATCTGAAATAGAAGGAAGCAAGCTATTAGTATTTCCTTATTAAGACCTACTAGGCAGACACAAAGAGAAAACGAGGCAACCACAAGACATTAACGAACCTCAGAGATAACACAGTAAGACTAGAAGCAACTTTATAGAGGGTACCATGCATTTCACAAAATGTTAGTTTGTGAAATGCAAATCACTGAAATAAATTCACTGAAAACACATTTCATTGTAAAAGCATTTACTGAATTATAATTCATAGCAACATGTATAAACCTGTAGACAATAAGGGTATTTAGTTTAGGATCATTGGAATTATTAGGGGAAATAAGTCTAAGAAACTACTGGTGCTCTAACACAGGCCATTCTCATGTTGCATCCCGGTATTTCTAGAAGTTTGTGTTTATGCAAAAGCAGTGATTCATTATATGTGGAGTTGTTTTTATTTTCTACATGGCACTCTGACTATGGAGTTAGTATACTTAAGAAAAGTGGGTAGGGGTGCAGGAGAGCTTGCCCCTGCCCAAAATAAGCTTTTAAGGTATATTTCATCATTTTTCATATAAATTGTCATTCTACAAAATGAGTTTTCAGTGAATTAAGTTCAGTTATTTTTGATTCATTGAAAATAACATTTAGTGTAATGATATAGACTCTATATAGAGGGGAGAATGAAAATAGAGGAGGATAACATTAGTTCACACAAAGAATCTGTTACATAATTATTGAACACATCATCAATAACAGCTTAAGTTACAGTGAACAAGAATGATAATCTTAGAGCCTTTTGATGAAGAAATTCTGGTAATGGGAGATTTAATATTACAGAGTTAGACACTTCACTGTATAAAAATTACAGCTATGAAAGAATTGTAATGTGTCACATTGGTGCTAAGTCATTTGATGTTTCCAAAGTGCTATATATATTCATAGGAATGAATTCTAAAATTCACCATAGTAATTGTCCATTATCCCTTTTACATGACGCCAGAGAAATAGGTGATTTGCATATATTGCTATGAAATGCTGGATTAAAGGTATATTTTCTGAGATACTTCACAGACATTCAGTTGATTCCAGAGTTAACTTTAACTTTTTTTCTTATTTCACTGATTTTTTTTTTTTTTTTACTGCGTAAGCCCACTCAACATAAATATCCCTTTCTGGGGGTGACGTGGGAGTACTGGTTAACTTAGTGGCCTGCTCAGAGTCACACAGTAGGCAAATGAAGGCTGAGGGAATAAAGCATCGGAATACACAAATTAGTTCATTAGCAGCTCATACCTTTAATCCTTTGTGCTGACGGACTACATTTGACTGAATAAATGCCTATTTAAGAAAGACGGCCATGTTAAGAGGAGGGAACTATATTCCCCATCAAAAGCTATATCCAAACTTTCAAATAATAACTAAAGCAAGAAAGTGGATTTTAAGTCAGAAAACTTTGAAATAAGGAGTCATTTTTTTTTAATTTTCTCATTTACACCCAAATCAGTCATAGCAAACTGCATGATTTTCCATGTTACATATACATACAGCTTAAGTAGCAGGGCCCATTTATTTAAATGTGCACTCATTTTATAAATATAAATGTTACTATTATAACAGAGACACAAATGACAGAAGGCTGTTGGCTTCCAGTCATCAAAAGTTGTAAGTCTTATAGCAATAGCATTGATTAAGTAGGTAAAGGTAGCTGTGTTAATGTTCATAGATTAGTATTAGGCTAACTACCCTTGGGAGCCATTTTAAGCTTAACAAATTACCCCATGTGAGAATCAAACACTTGAACAGAACCCATGAAAACTCATTGATTCGTATCCTAGACACAAAAGTGACGTGGTGTCAAAACCCGGATTGAAGAGAGAAGAATATTCAGAGCCATGAGGTGCAAAGACTACAGTGAAGGTAAAACCGAGAGAAAAGTGCATAAACATAGCTATAAACAAAGGTCATGGGAATTAACACAAACTGTTTACTTGATACAAAAGACACTAAAGGGGCATTACAAGGGCACAAACTGCATTATTAGGCAAGTGGAAAGTACGAAAAGTTTGTTAACTACAGAAAATGTTTAAGATAAAAGTATTCGATAGAAAGACTAACTGTAAAGCAAAACAAATATGTTTAAAGCAAAAAAACGAGCATGTTTAAAGC
This sequence comes from Protopterus annectens, assembly GCF_019279795.1. NCBI lineage: Eukaryota > Metazoa > Chordata > Ceratodontiformes > Protopteridae > Protopterus > Protopterus annectens. Next base: position 218,554,293 of record NC_056735.1, read on the forward strand.
AAAACACGTGTTTTCAAGGCAAAGTTGGGCATGTTTAGAGTAAAATGACCACAAGAAAACTATATTAGGTGTAAAAGGGCTTAAATGTGCAAAATGAATATAATAAAGAAAAATAAAGGGTGTATTGTGCAAAATAAAGCAAGGTAACTGCATGTGTTTTGGCAAAGTGTTGTATTTGGGCATAACTATGACTTTGTATTGTATCAAGAGCATAACTGGAGTTATTCGAAGTATCTCAAAGTGTGTAAAAGTGCTTATAGTGTGTGCTTGTTACTGTTAGTGTATTTCAAAGAGTCTATTGTGTGCAAAGTGCAGCTACTTCATGTAATACAGTCAAAGTATAGTAATTTCGAAAAGTTTCTTGTGCTGGCTGTGTCTATTCGTGAAGTGCCGCCATTAAAGAGTGCTTCTTGTACTGTAAAGCGTTGCCTAGTAAGAGACCACCATTATGGGGTCATTTCAGTGTGCAGTATGTAGTTATTCGCAGAGTGCAACTACTTCGAAAAGTTATTGAGTTTAAGGCAACAGATGATTGATTTGTTCGCATTGTGCAGTTACTTGGACTGTTTCTTGCCAAAGATGACATTACAAAAGTATTAAAGTGCTTGTGAGTTATTCAGCTGCATCATAACGTTCTTAAATATTTCTTAAAATAATGATAAATTACTTTAGCAAATGATGGTAAATGACTGTAGCATTTCTGCCTTTACCGATAATATTACAAAAGTACCAAAACACCTGAGAAATTCATTTTGCAAAGTCCAGTTATTCGAAAGTACTACGAGTTTGTTTATTCGCATAATTCTGAAAAGCCCAACAAAGATACAAGTTCAGAGAACAAAGGCATTGGACAATTACTGGCATTAATTCTGGCATATGTGCATGTGTGTATGTGTTTGCTTATTTGCAAAACCCTTCGCTGGTATGTATTAAGATGGCAGACAGATTTCGAAAACCCCCACCACTTGTATTTGATCAGAATATTGCAGAGAACTTTAGAATATTTGAGCAAGAGTACAATATTTTTATACAAGCAGCTTATGCAGATAGAGATGCATGCACAAGAGCATTCATTTTGTTAAATCTAGCTGAGTCAGAGGCCATAGAAAGAGAGCATTCATTTGTGTATGCAGCAGCAGTATACGAAGGAGAAGGTGCAGACCATCATATTGTTGTACAAGCTGAATCAAGGGAAGACCCAGAGTGTTTGAAGCAGAAGTTCAAAGAAATGTGTTACCCCCAGATGACTGTTACATTAGAGAGGCATTTGATTTACACAAGAGAGCAGAAACCAGGGGAAATATTTACAGCTTATATAACTGACTTGAGAAACAGAACTAAGACATGTCAGTTTGGTGATCTAAAAGAGGAGCTGATAAAGGACAGGCTTGTATTTGGTATTAACAGTGCTGCTGTGAGAAAGATTTTACTTTGTGACAGTGATTTAACATTGAGCAAGGCCATTGAGATTTATCAAATCAATGAGGTGACCGAAAAACACACAATTATCCTTGCGAGTGACAAGAACATGGTTCAGTTGGTTCCAGAGCACATGAAGATAGTATGCAACATATGGCACCAAGAGCAGGGCTAAGCATGTGGCAGCTACAGGGTTTCCAAAGAAGGCATGCAGCTTTCCAGAAAGTTCTAAGAAAGGTGTAAGTTCCATCACCAGCTCAGTGCAGTATAAGCATGAATCAGCAAAACCCAAATCTAGCTTTATTGTTAACTGTCCCAGTTGTGGTGCGAATCATAAGTCTAAAAGAGAAAAGTGCTTATTTAGCATATGGTCAGCAATGTCACAAGTGTAAAAAAATGGAATAATTTCCTAAAGTTTTGCAAATCAAGTAAGCCTCACTCACTTGTAAAGAAAGGTTGCACAAAAAAAACAAGTTGATTAAGTAGAGCCAAATCAGTCAGCTTTTTATGTGGATGGTGTATCAGTTCTTGGTGAAAGGGTTGATGCAGTGATCTTATTAACATGATGTGAAGTATTATTTACAGTCCGGATTAATGGAAAATCCACAGAGCTCAAAGCAGACACTGATTCAAAGTGTAATGTCACATCAACAGACACATTTGGTAGAGTGAGAACTAACGAACAACACAATGTAACCAGTAGTGCCAGACTTGTTGCTTATGGAGATGAAGAAAGTCAAAGCAAAGGTTCAGTGATGCTTTCATGTTATTTGGCCAAGAACTATTACAACTTGTTATTCTATGTAGTCCAAAAAACACTGCAATCTTTATTGGGTCTCAAAGATAGTTTAAGAATGAATCTGCTTACATTTGCTAATGAATTCCATCACATAAGTGCATTTCTGAGTTCTAATTAATCAGAAGACATTTTCTCAGAGTATGCTGATATTTTTGATGACAATTTAGGTAAACTTCTAGTTGCGCATTTCATGAAGTTAGACACAGAGGTCACTCCAGTAGTCAAACCAGCAAGAAGAGTTCCAATAGCAAAGCAAGATAAAGCTAAGGCTCATTTGAATAAAATGGTGCAGCAAGGTGTGATTTGTCCAGTCACAGAACCAATTGAATGGGTGCCATCCATGGTAGCCACTCACAAAAAAGGCTAAGACAAAATCACAATAAGCATTGACCCAAGAGATCTGAACAAGGCATTAAAAAGACCGTATCATCCAATGCACACAGTCAAAGAGGTTGCAGCTTTAATACTGAATGCCACTGTATATTCTGTTTTGGATGCAAAGAGTTCATTTTGGCAAGTGATGCTGGATCACAAATCCTCATTTCTAACTACTTTTGGAACTCCGTTTGGCACATACAGATTCCTAAGGATGCCATTTGGAATGAATTCTGCAAGTGAAGTTTTCCAGCGTGCAATGAAGAAAATGTTTTGGGTTATCAATGTGCCATAATAGTAGCTGATCTATTGGTTGGAGGCAATGGAGAAGCAGAGTATGAAAGAAAAATGAAGAAAGTTTTAGACAGAGGCATGTGAAGTAAACTTGAAGCTCAGTCCTCTGAAGTACAAATTCAGACTTCCAGAAGTTACGTATGTAGGACATTTGTTTATGAGTACAGGCTTGAGACCAGACCCAACCAAACAAGCAGTTATTCTTGAAATGTCAGCACCAGATAATATGCAAGCTCTACAGTGTTTTCTGGGCATGGTCAATTATTTAGGCAAATTTATACCAGACTTCAGTGAATTGACAGCATCTTTAAGATAGCTCACAAGCAAAAATGTTGCTTGGTCTTGGTAAGAACATCATCAGAAGGCATTTGAAGACCTTAAGCAGAAGATTGCCACCCCACCTATGTTAAGATACTATGATGTGAACAAAACAATTACTTTTTCCTGTGATACTTCAAAAGTTGGTCTAGGTGCAGTTATGCTTCAAGAGGGCAGACCAGTAGCTTATGCATCTAGAACACTAATGAAAACTGAGTTGAAGGATGCTCAAATTGAAAAGGAACTTTTGGCAACAGTATTTGCATGCTCCAAGTTTCATGATTATATTTATGGTCAAGCTATTCAGGTTGAAACTGATCATCAACATCTAGTTACTATCCTAAAGAAGCCTACGCATTCTGCTCCAGCAAGATTACAAAGAATGATGCTCAAATTGCAAAAGTACAATTTCAAAATGGTCTACACTAAAGCAAATTGCTTTATCTGGCTGATATTTTATCTAGATCGTCTAGGATTATGACAGAAAAGCCTAACCCAGAAATGTTGACTTTGATGTGATGTCAGTGCAAAATGTTTCCAGCACTAGACTTCCTGAGTTAAGAGATCATACTCAGACTGATCCAATTTTGCAGAAGCTTAATCACTATATTAATGTTGGATGGCTGTCAAAGCAATCTAGTGTATCACCTGAAGTGCAAAAACATATTTTCCTTACAGAGATGAATTGTTGATGGAAGATGGCATTATTTTCAAAGGTCCTAAAATTATTGTTCCTGCTTCCTTACAACTACATCCAGATTTTGCATTGTGGTCACCCAGGAACTACAGCCACTGAGAGAAGAGCATGAGAATTAATATTGTGGCCTTCATTACTGAAAGACGCTGATAGAATTATTTCTACTTGTTCGGTATTCAATAGTACCAGATCACATTTGCAAAGAGAACTGTTTCAACTAAATCAAATTCCTGTACTACCTTGGTCTACTGTAGCAAGTGATATCTTTGAGTGGAACCATCAACACTACTTAGTTTTGATAGATTCTTATTCAAAATTGGTTTGAGATTGATCTACTACCCAACCTAACCTCAACTGCTGTTATTACCAAGTTGAAACATAATTTCTCAATTCGTGATAGTCCACACAAACTTTTTTCTGACAATGGCACTCAATTTATTAGCCAGTTGTTTCAGAAATTTGTAAAAGAATAGGACTTTGTACATGTCACTAGCAGTCCTGAATATCCTCAGACCAATGGCCTAGCTGAAAGAGTGCAGAGTGCAAAGCAATTGCTTGGAAGGTCAAAGTGTGACAAAACTGATATTTTCTTGAATCTGCTTAATCTCAGAAACATACCTTGTGATGATATTCTTGGCTCACCTGCTCAAAGACTACTTTCCAGGCAAACTAGAACTACACTACCTATTTCTTCAGGTTTGTTGCAGCCTAAGTCGAAGAACACTAAAACCATCAAGGTTCAAATGTTTAAGAAGCATAATATCCAGAAATCTAATTATGACCGATCAAGCAGATTACTTCATCTGTTGAGGGAAAGAGAAATGGTAGGAATTCAGACAACAAAAGGATTTGATTGAATAGGACAGATTATAGGCATGTGTGCCAAGCCGAGATCCTATGTGGTAAATTCCAAAATCATGGAGTATAGAAGTATCACAGACATCTTCTTCCTGTACCAGAATCATCAGCAGTATTGCAATCACAGCATTGTATCTGTGATCCAGGCTCTAAATCGAAGAGCGAGTCAGACACTATTTCCAGACCAGAATGTGTTCAGAATTCTGACTCAATTTCAGAAAATGATTCGAACATTCCACAGATTAATCACTTTACAGAAACTGTTCCAGTTGCTAAAGTTAACACTCCAATTTATGTCACGAGATATGAACGGATATCTAAACCAAGTGTGAAATACACAGCTACATGATCTTAATTGTACATACCTATATGTTTGAATATTGTATAATGCATGACTATAAAGATAACTGCGATTTGTGCATGCAAACAGTCTCATAACAATTGCATGGTCAATTTCTCAGAAAGGGAGGATGTAGATCATAGTATAAAATGTGTATATGTGTTTAAGAAGCATGTAAGGCTGTACATGCACATATATATATTCCACACATGCAAATTCCTAGTGCCATTTTGAAGGAACAGCTAGGGAGTGAGCATGCAATATCTTAGTCATTAATTGTGTATAAGTTATTGAAGTCAGAGTCAATAGTCAACAGTAGTAATGTGTTTGTATGAAATAAATCTGCTTGAACAGAACCCATGAAGTCTCATTAATAGGGTCCTAGACACGAAAGCAACAAAACTGTTAAAGGAGCTAGAAAGCCTGACTTTCACATGTATCTATCAATATCTATACTCAAGAGATAAATCGTAAGGTTCTTTCTGATTGCTAAACTTCTTAAGCTGTGTTTTTCAATGCCATCAATAAACTATGATTATTGCTTGGTGACATGATGAGAAATGGGACATAGAAAGTCTTGGTTAGGAGGAATTGTGGTTATAGTAATGGAATACCTCAAAGTTCCATCTTGGGACTGTGCCTTTTTAGATTACAAATTTCTGACATAAGCATTCCAATCAGCACATTTTACTGCTTGTTTGCAGATAACTTAAAATTATGGAAATTCATCATAAAAAGAGAGGACCAGGAAGAATTACAGATATGCCTAGACAATTTATGTCAGTGGGTAGAAGAAAATAATATAATAAACTCAAATAAGACAAAAAATGGTATTAAGTCCCTCATACATACATACAAATTATTTATAAGACAAGAAATAACAATGTGAAACAATTTATTCTCTTAAAACAGTCTTGGAATATGAGTGAACAGCAAACTAAAGTTTACTAGCCACACACACTTTAAACAAGGAATGTAATAACATCATTGGGATTAACAGAGAATGTATAAAATCATAAAACACTGTATTTATGAAAACTTTATCTACAAATGTAATAAGAGCGGAAATGGAGTATGGAAATGGCTTATCATTCCCCTATACTATAAACTAACACATAAATATGACAAATACACAGAAATTAAACTAGCTTGGTATCAGCTATGGAAACTTAACTTTTGATGAGAGACTTATATGAAGAGATATATTCACAAGTGGATATAACCACAGACATGGAAACCTTAAACAACTGTATAAGGCAGCAGTGAATTAATTTTATGGGACTGCCTAACAGTAAAGAAAATAAGTAATACTGAGAATATCAAACTAGTAAGATCTTTTAAGAAAAAAATGGTAGAGCTACAAAGTGTTTTTTATAAAGGGTGATGGCAGACAGGAAGGTGACTTGTAGATATTAAATGTATTGTACATTTAAGACCATCATTTATAGGTTATATGGGACACCTGTTACAAGATTTGTCAGGCTATTACTATGACAAGCCCAGACTTGAATGTGTATTGTATTACATGCAGTTGTATTTAAGTAGCAATGCATTGCAATGACCACTCAATCTGTAAATTGGGCTCTGTTAAATAGTCTATGGGGTATATATAGCTATGTTGAGATGTGTTAGCTCTTTGCATGCAGATGGATTTTGATTCCATAATCACCCTTATTGAAAAATGTGATACTTATACACTAGGATTAGATAGAAGTGAACAAATAAACAGAAATAGAACATAAGAGGCTGTTTTGTGTCTGCTGGCCCTTTAGAAAGGGAAACTGCTTTATATCCCAGAAGTGCAAGCACTCATCTGACTTCAAGGTTACAAAAATTATGCAGAAACATTCACTTGTATAAGCTTTTGTTATATTTTCCATTCATTCTGATATGGAAATGAAGGACAGTAAATAAAAAAAAAATTCAATTAGAGTTTAATGGATGAATTCATAGTAGGCAAAAGGGTTGTGATGTTACTTTATTCAATTTTCTGATGATTACTGAAAGAAACGCATAACAATAAAGTACAGTAAACTACAAAAGCAGCTACTTGTCCAGAGAATCCTTTTGTAAGATGCATAATTGCAGAGCAGTGAAAATCTCAGGGGTAATGTTAGGCAAAAGTCAGCTGTACAGAGCATTTTTTTAAAACCCAAAAGCAAAGTGCAATTATTTACCATAATTAAAACTGCCTGAAGTGCCTTATCACACTTGTGGCAAACATGCTTTCTGAAAACCTAAATCTATAAGCTGTTTCATTTTTTTAAGCTGGTGTAAAGTATTTCTTTCAGATAAATGAACAAGTCCCTCTTAGGACAGTTATACTGTAACAGGAAGAGAGAAAGGGAAATAAAGAGAGAGAGAGACAGAAGCTGCAAAATGAATCCTTTTTAAAGTGCATCCACCATACATGCTGAGTCTTCATTCAGAACATTTAGAAATAAAGGCTTTTGTCTATTATTGTAAGAAAAAAAGCATGATATAAAGGCATCCTAACATTTTTACTGATGTTTGGTCAAAGAGTAAATTTCAAGGAAGTATTAAATGCAATACTATCTGCTGGTGAAGTAGATGCAACAATACATATTATACCAATTAATTATACATCATAATTTTTAGTTTCAACATTCCAAGATGCTAATTCCTGCTGTAAGTGTTATAAAAAGAATAACGCCCACTAAAACCTTCTTTCACAGTTAGGTGCACATTAAAATGATAGGTTACCATGGCATGGCTAGATACCTGGCTGTGTGAACATTGGCACTAGATGACAGTCACTGTTCATGTAACACGGCTCTATGTGAAAATGACAAAAAGGTGGTTGATGTCGATGATAAAGCTGATGTACCACAAAACAAAGACAACTGGAAAATGTTGTAATTCATGAAATCACTTTGCATTAAATTGCACAATATAAAAATTATCATAACATTAAGAAATAGAAGTAACTCTTTTTGTAGATTACTGCAACATTAGCTTACAGTCATGTGATCAGTTTTGATCAGTAGCATTTGTTTTTTGCAATCTGTTTAACAAACTAACTTCCTCTTAAGCATTTATATATGTCCACTTTAAAACATTTACTAAGATACTAAGGAGAACTGTATGAGGGTGGGAGGATGGGCTTGAGAGACTGATTCCACTTGCAAATCCTGGAGGAAAGAAGGTGACCCTGTTTGCCACAACAATGAGGTCTGCCAGAGGTAGGCAATCACTACTGGATATGGGTAGGGCAGGCTCACACTAAAAGTGGCACATGCACCTCTGAGACAGGGATGATGTGTGTGGAAGCATGCATTCTATTAATCACCCATGCGTCCAATATGAATCTGCTGTCAGTCTATGGGGAGAGGTTAGGAAAATGGGTCAAGGACATTCATGGGACAAGTAAGTTACCCCACTCCCTAATGCCTGAGTCAAAGAATTGGAGGAAGAGAGCCCTAAACAAGAATGAATTGGAGGAAGGGATCTCTTGCATTTTGGGTGAGTCTGGCTGCCAGCCCTGGAAGAATGAATAAGGCAGTGAAGCACAGGTCCCATGAAAGTTTCAAAAAATGTTTATTAAGGAATATTTCTACTGTTAATTACTTGAAAATTATACTTTATAACTTGTTGTGATATGTTTTAGAATAGTCAAAGCATAGATAACTAGTATATCTCTCTCTCTCTCTATCTGTCTATCTAGCTAGATTGCTATCTACATAGATAGATATAGACAGACGGGTCTATATCACATCAATGAACTCTTAATTTATCAAATGCCTAATCGTCGAACTACCTATTCAGCAAATGACCTAATCATCAAAGTGGAATTCATTGAAAATTTTTACTTGGCCATCCTGAAAAAAACGTGTGATTGCCTGAGTCACAGAGTGGGTGGATCAGGCCCCTGAACAAAAATGATGTGGAGGAAGGAATCTCTTGCATTTTGGGTGAGTCTGGCTGTCAGCCCTGGTGGAATGAATAAGGCAGAGGTCCCATGAAAGTTTAAAGAAATGTTTATTAAGGAATATTTCTCAGTTAGAGCATCTTCTGCTTGGAGACATGCGTGAATGGGCATACCTTCATTGAAGGTTGTACGTCAGAGCTGGTAACTCGGCACGTAAAAATCAACTACCAATCATTAGCGGATTGGAGTTCCGCTGTGGCAACCCCTAACCAGGAAAAGCCAAAAGACACAAACAAACAAATTACTTGAAAATGATACTTTATAAAATGTTGTAATATCTTTTAGAATAGCCAAAGCATAGATGACTTTCGAACTACCTATTCAGCAAATTACCTAATCATGAAAGTTGAATTCATCGAAAGATTTTACTTGGCCATCCTGGAAAAAAAAATGTGTGATTGACCTGCTGAATCATTGTAGTGTGATCTTGGAGTTGGTATATTTAATTTGCAAGGGGTGTGTGGGGCACAGACCCCCGTGGGGGGTGCAGAGAGGGTAGCCCCTCTGCAAAAATGTAAAAATTTTACCTTTCATGGTGTTAGCCAAATAAAATCTTTCGATGAATCCCACTTCGATGATTAGGTCATTCACTGAATAGGTAGTTCGACAATTAGGGTTTGTCGATTAGGTATTCAGTGAATTAGGAGTTTGAGTGTATGATAGATGCAGAGAGACAGATAGTTGTATCCCTCTCTCTCTCTCTCTCTCTCTCTCTCTCTCTATATATATATATATATATATATAAGAATTCCTGTCATTTTGTCAACGGCCCAAAATACCAAGCAGCAAAAGAGTGACCCAGAAAGATCAAGAGGCAAGATACCAAATATTGGAATTAAGTGGGAAAAGAGTTGTGTGATATCATGGAAGAGCAAGGTTGGAGGAACTGGTCCTTTTCCCACTGTGGTATGACTTTGGAGATAGTACATATAATTAGCATGGGGTGTGGGGGCGCAAATGTGTTTTTTTTTTTTTTTTTTTTTTTTTTTTTTTAGTTTAATTTCTAATGCTTTGGTGCTTTGCCACTTAACATTTGTGGTGTAAACAAAATGAACTAGACACATATACTTGTGAGTGTGTGTGTGTGTGTGTGTGTGTGTGTGTGTGTGTGTGTGTGTGTGTGTGTGTGTGTATGTGGAGAGATTCTTTTTAAAAAGTAACAAAATAGTGACAATTGGAACACTGCCACTTAAATACCAACAGTAGATAATATATACACATAAAAATCCCAAACTCACAATACTAACAAAAATCATTCCACCTCCACATTAAACTAATCATCAAAAAAGACAGTCTCCTTCTGTGATGAGTTTAAATTAAAAATAAATTAAAACCATCAACAAAAAAAAAACTAACAATGCCTTAAGACAGTTTTTCTGAATAGCGGTAGTGTTTTGGAAAACTATTTTTCAAAGATAAGGTACAAGGTTAAGTTAAGTGGCAGGTTTAGGGTTAGGCTTAGTATGTATTAGTAACTGGATTAAGGGTCTCTCATTTGTAGCACCTTACTAATGCATACAACATCCAGTGTACTACCTTACTGATGTGCACTTAATCTAACCCTAAACCTACACCTGCTTCTACCCTGACCCTGCACCATACCTTGCAAAAAACATTTTCATAATGCTAACATACATTAGACAGGTACAGACATGCGCACACATGAAGCACACACATACCCAAACTGCAGCGATCCCATTGCTTGACCCTTACTCTAACACTAACCCACAGAACTTGCACAAATACACCTAATCTCTATCCCCTTACCATAACCCACAACCACTTGCACATGCACTCCCACTCCTAACACTAACTCACTTAACTGTGTTTGTAAACAAGCTGAGCTGTACTTGAATTGAACAATGTGTAAAATAAATTGTACACAAAGTAAAAGGTCAGTAAAATGAAGTGTACACAAAGTGAATGGTTGGTAAAATGAACTGTCAGTAAACTGATACTGTAGTTCACATCAGCAAAATGAACTGCCAGCAAGTTGAAGTGTAATTGTATATATACCCATCAACAGGTTGACTTGTCAACCTGCAAAAAAGCTGGAATAGCTGATCAAAAATCAGGTGATAGAACATACGTGCTTTTCTGCTGTGTGGGATTGTGAGACCATAGGGATAAGGGAATTTACCCTTTCCCCACTGTATTACGATCTTAGAGTTGGGGTTTATAATTAACATGGGGTGTGTGAGTGCAGGGGGACTTGTCCTCATGCAAAAAAAAAAGTAGATTTTGTTTTTGTTTGAATCTTTGTGATTCAACGTATTGTGATTCAAATTGTTTTGATATTGTGAATGTCTGTCATACACTTGCACACACTCACACACACATACACACATACACACACACACATATAGGGCAGGATTCACAAAGCCTCCGTGTAAGAGTTAGCAAGTCTTACACGGAGGCTGCAGTTAAACGGGGTGATGTCAGCATGCCATGCATATTCATGAGGGCATGCTGAATCACACCCTAGGCTAACATGGTCCGTGTAGCAAAGTAGGGGGCGTGTCCGCATGGCGAGACCTGCAAAGGGACACGGCCCCAGAAGAATCACAGTCCCAAAAGGAAACTCCCACGAGCGAGTCCGTGGAAATGTCAAGAAACACAACAGCACACATGCCCCTACAGACTATTAACCCAACTGAAATGTAAAACGTAAAAATGAACAGTTTAATTTTTTTTTTTTATTTCAAAAATGTTTGCCCGTAATTGCGCTCATTTGCGCGGGTGTGCCCTTCGCTCAGCCACAGTTAGCAGTCATTGAAAAACCATATAAGCTCTAAATATGCAAAATAAGCCAAGTAGCAATAGCGTAGCGGTAGAGACGTCGTCCAAAGAGGAGGCGGTCACGGTTTGAGCCCCAACAACATCATTTTTTTATTTTTAGTGAAATAAGCACAAAACAATCCCCTGACATATATGTATATATATATATATATATATATATATACAATTATAATTTAAGTAAAATGCAATGAATGGGCCATGTATTTATGAAGAAATCTGACACAATAAAAAAATAAAATATTTTATAAGTGCCCATAGCTGAGCAGCGCTCTAACAAGCTGAGTATGTTTACCCGCAGGTGACTAGTGGTTTAACAGGTGTAATAGGAGTGCCCGGAGTTGAGCAGTGCTTTAACATGCTGAAAGTATGTGCCCGTAGTTGCGCAACATTTCACACAGCGTAATATGTGTGCTCATAGCCAAATAACACGTTAACCAGCGTAACCCATTTGCGCGGAGCTGCGCAGCGCGCCAACCGGCTTACCGGCGGGCAATGTTGAGCAACCTGTATGAAAGCCGCCTTTAAACAGACACACCTCCTAGCCTGTCTAGACAGTAGTAAAATAAAAAAAAAAGCAATGCCCAGGCTCGAACCCAGGATACTGTGCATCATAGTCAAAGCACTGAACCACTAAGCCATGACAGCTGTACTGAAAAATGCAGTATTAGCATATATATAGGAATTAATGGAAATAGAAGCATGACAAAGCTGATACAATTCCAAAATGGCCAATCACAGATAAGTGCAGGAAAAACGGCATATATAAGCCCCATAGGCAGGAATACACAGCATAACTGATTGTGGAACCTATTTGCAGTCAGGATGGCAGGTGTAGGAGAGGGTAGTCGCTTTCGAGCACAGAGGTGAGGTGTTGAAGAGTCCAAATACATGGTTTGGCTCCTAGTCCACGATCATGAGGCTCAACTCATGCAGGGCCAGGTTCTGTGGGGTGCATATAAGGCAGAGGCGTGGAACCGGTTGGCACATGATCTCACCAGTGCCACAGGCATACCAAGGACTGGTGAACAGGTCCGTCACCACCATGCGGACCTGAAGAGACGGAAGCAGGATCAACTGAACCGTTGGATCCAGGAGGCTCGGCAAATGCCCAACGCCCCACTACTGAGTAAGTATCCATGTAATCATGTATGTAAGGAATTATCCTAGCTGATATTATGGAGATGTATGTTCCAATATTACTTCATTTATATTACAGCTGCAGGTGTGCGTTCCTTGAATCGGCGAGCCTATGGTGATAGGCTGGAGCGGATGCACCACCAGGCAGGTTAGTAATTATATCTCTGTAATTGTTATACAATATAAGTGAGACAGCTTGAAAAAGAGTTCACTGTAGTTACATATTAATATAGTTCAAATAACACTAGAAGAAAGATTATGCTAGTACTGTATGATTAGATAAGTGATGCAGCCTGTAATCCAGAAATAAAAAGTAAACAAGTCTGAAATAGTGATTACCCACCTGAAGTGTAATATCAGATAACCTGCAGCAGCCTGACAATCAGTGGTAAACAAGCTAAAGTTAATAGACATGTGTCAAATACATCCCCTTAGAAAATCTGCCATATGAAACAAGTGAGTCTGTTGAAAAGGATTGATGTAATCAAGTATGACATGTTAATAATGCCAAGAATAAAGTACCATCTTGAATTGTAAAAATAAAACAAGTGAGAGTGTGAGAAAGAGGTATGAATCGACCAAGAAAGCTGTTATAACTTCTGAATAAAGTATACTGCAGTCAGTACATAATGGAATGAATGAGACAGCCACAACCAAAAAGTGAAATGTTTGAAATAAAGTACTGAAGCTGGAATGTGTCTGTCCCACAATTTGTATATGTTGCTGTACCCTTGCAATATGGAGATAGTATGGTTGTCTGAAATAATGAACATCCACATTTGTCTAGAGCCATATAAATGAAATGTAGCAGGATGCTGTACCTGACACAGCCAGATATGAAATGTGTATGAATAAAAATGCAATGTATATTAATGTAGCAGTAACTGTCCCATCACCAACATTCCTAAGGTTACATATAGGAAACTGTACTAAGACCTGTAGGGAATATATATCTGCAGCTACTAGAGATGTACAGCATATGTATATGTAGTTGAAGTTGTTAATGAAATATTTCTTCACCCTACCCTATATTCACAAATAATGCCATTCCACAACAAACTGGGTATGTGTATTCACAATCAATTCCTATGGACATTTGTCCTGTTGGTTCAAACATATTTGCATGTACGTTGCTGCATGTGCCCCGTTCACATATCCAAACCTGATGGCCTGTTGCCATCAATCGACCCTGCATGCTGTTGGATTGTGTACTGTTGTTCAAAATATGCATGTGTTATGCTTGCTGTTCAATGTTTGGAATTCATGGGTGTTTGGTTAATGGGAATACTGATGCATGCTGTTACAACTAATTTGGAATGGTATTGTTTGTTACTAACCCAAAATGTCATAAAATATTTCTAAACATAGGACAACAGCGGACCCACCTCTCCCACCTCAGCTGGCGAGTGCACCTGGCACTAGTGCCCAGGCCGGAACCTCCTCCGGTGGCCCTGTGCCACCTTCGGGTGGAAGCGCTGCAGGGGATGGGGTTCGTCCCCCCTCTGCAAGCGTGGCCGGAGGAGACCGTCCACTCACCCTCCAAAGTGTCCGGTGTGTGGTGCGTAGCGAGATCAGGCACTCTCTGCTTGAACCCCTACACCAGCTTGAGGCTCGGTTGGCACAACTCACGGGTGTCCCTGCTGCCCGTCCTACACAGCCCCCATCCTGGGCTGTGAAGGCACAGTGGCAACTGCCCATGGGTGGGGATCTCAGCTCCACTGTTGCCATCTGTGGGCTCATGGGCTCGCGATATCCCAACATCCATCCCCGTCAATTGTGTTTCCCCCCCACATGTGTCATACTCCGCCCCTGTATGTGTCTTGTTTGTCTTGTCTGTCAACCTCCCCTACCTACCTCCCCAAATATACCTACTTCCTGTACCTCACATTCCACTCTCACCTGAAAAAAAAAATAAAAAAAAGGGCACTCTGTTCCCGCAAAAAAATTACACCTCATACATAGCTGCCCATTTTGCAGACATGTCTGCTGGACATGTGAAGTGGTAATTACAATTGGCTGTACAACATACTTTGTTGTCCTCACCCCTCTATCAGGGGTGGAAGGTTTCAAATTTCACACCAAATTACAGAGATATGCACAGCTGTTGCTGATAAAGAAATGGGCAGCTATGGTCCTTTCCTACATCCTTCCTGCAAATCCCAAGCTTGTTTTCCTACTGTCCTACCCTCTCTGTGACCCCTTTTTCACCACTGTCCTATCTCCCCATTTTCTTTTCTTTCAAAGAAATTAGCGCAGGTGTGCGTGAGAGTAAGCACTTTTAAGCAGTAGTAAGCGGGTGTGCGCTTGTGTGCGCTTAGCTAAGTGTGTGTGCGCGAAGCTAAGTGACAGTGCGCATGAGTGAGCTCTGCGTAAACCAGCGCTAACCCACTTACAACTGCTTAAAAGTGCCTTAGTCACTCTGAATGACAAGGCCTGTAGTCTGCTCAGCAGCAAAATAAAATTCCTCTGTCAGTCTCGAACCCAGGACCTTGGAAACACTAGTCTGCATGACTTACCACTAAGCCATGACTGATATACAAGAACTTTGTGCTGTAAGCAATATATCATGAAATAGTAGGACTGAATGTAAAGGGAATATAGGAAGGCTATTACACAAAGCTTTTCTTGTATCTTTACTTGCAATTCTTGTGGATTTGTATAACATTAGTGTGAGACGAGAAACAGCCATGCTAGTCGGTAGCTAGTAGGTAATAATGTGACAGTAGCACCTTGCAAACCACACACACTATCAGAGCAGGATAACCACTGCCATATTTGAACAGGTAAGGAAGCCAGACCTCACAAATGGGGTTAAATTACAGGGATGTCCCTGATTTGAAAACAAATGTTAACTGTGCCCCACTGACTCCCTGTGAAATGTACTAATAGTAGGCAGAAAGGTGTTTTGTCCCATGTAATGGTAACTGTCAACTACTGAAAGTATGCACTACGTGCATGTCAGAAATGGTGTATTCACAAGCACACACACATGTTGGTGTACAACCCACAAATATCAAAGGAGGTATCCAACTAATAACAGAAGGACAGTATAGCTGGTTACAAGCACTGCATGTGTCTGCTATCCATAACTGTTAGGACAAAGTAGAAGGTGCCACTACTGCTCAGGAGCAAAATGAAATACCCTTGTAGGTGTCAAGCCCCACACCCTGGCCAGAACAGAGTACATGCAGTACCACCAAACCACAACAAACATATAAGGAACTGCTGCTGAAAGAAATATAACAAGCAGTACAAGGAGTGAATGTGAATGGAAAATAGGAAAGCCATAGCAACACATTCCAGTAAAGACACCTAGCAGGCCTCCAAGGAGCGAATGTAAAGGCTAAATAGTGAAGCCAATGCAACAAATTGCAAGAGCCACTGCAGTAAACCAGTTACTCCACAAGTCCCACAGGAAAGCACATACTCCCATTTAAACAGTATTAGTATTATTAGGTGTCAGTTAACATACACACTGAGAAGAATAAACTGGAGGAAGCAATAGTCAGGTGTCAGTACAACATGCATGTCAGTGCCTACCACACAGCCTGAGATATGAGAGACATACCAACCTTTACGCTCACACAACAGTGTCCACAGCATACCAGCATGGTCCCCACCTTGAAAATCTGAAAGGGCTATGCCTACCTCACCTAACATTTTATAGCACTGACCCAAAATCACAGTGAGAACTGCAATTACCACACAGCAGGCTGCATGCAATTAGCAAATGCTGCCTAACAATTGGTGCAGAGGCCATCACATGCCCATCTGTATATACCTACAAAAGCAGCCTGTACTCCCTGTCCACACATGCAATATGTTCATTGCAACAGCTGGAGGGAGAGACAGAGAGAGAGAGAGAGAGAGAAAACATAAATAAATAAAAACAAAGAAATAAAAAAAAAAAAGAGACACAGACTGCTAAAACCACTACAGTACAGAATAGCAGGCTACCAAGCAGCAAGCCATCAAAATTAGCAGTGTCCAAGAAAGGTAATGTAAACTAATAATGTAATAGTCTACATACTGTGAACCCTCCATATGTGTTAGCAGTCTGTATATAGATATATATGAGGATGTGCATAGGGCAGGGGACATACTGCAACTGTTAGTGAAGGCTGGACATATACATGTATGTGAAGGATGCTATGTGCACATAACAATGTAGGTTGTAGTGCAACGTACAACGTAGGTTGCACAGAACTGAATGTTTAGCAGTATGTTAGTGTGTGTATTCGTATGTGTAAATAAAAAGGTATAAATATATATATTATATGTATATGTATGTATAATTATGTATGTATCTATATATAATGTGCATATATGTATACATAGATAGAGAGGGATGTAGAAATAGATAAACCTAGAATGATACCACAGTACAAGGACAAAATGTTTGACCTCAACAATTGGCTAAGCATCTGATGTCATTCTAAGGGGATCCAGCATCTGTCTGTCTGGGACGACATGACCGCTTGCTGTGCCAGAGATGGCCTGCACCTGTTGCCCTCAGGATTCCAGATACTGGCTAAGACTCATGCCATCCCTATAGTGCCTTTGTCAGGCAAGGTTCAAATGACAAATACACCACTGTAAATGGTGACATCTGTGACAGCTGTGCAGTGACAGAGACCTGGTGCAAAGCTCCAGAGAGCACCCCTGCATTACCGGGCTTCAAGTCATACCACACCTGTTGGCCACCTAACCCAGATGGAAGCACTAAAGGCGGAGGCATGTCCATATTAATTACGGATATCCACACCTCCAGGCTAGCTGCACAGTATAATGCATCTGAGGTATCCAATTGCAACTAACTCTGGGCAAGAACGCAATCCAAATCGTAGCTTGCTACAGACCCCCCACCATGCCCCAGGATTCATACCCCTCATGTCATGATACACTGGAAAGTATTGGGTACAACCCAACACCCTAATAATGGCCGAATTCACCTACCCCACCATTAACTGGAAAAACTACACTCATACCAACTCTATTGCTCAACATTTTCTATAATTTATAAATACCAACGCCTTGGATTAACATATTCACACCCCCACCAGGGGCAGCAATATCCCACACTTGGTCATCACCAACATGGGAAACTGGTATTCCACACAAGAGGTCAATTCCTCATTGGTGAGATATGACCACAAGGTAATCAGCCTAGACATCCACATCCCACCCCCAGCCCCAATTAGGGGCACCATCATAGCAAATGTCTGAAAAGCCAATGTCACACGTCTTAAGACAGAATTGGCAAACTGCATGACACCCATGCAGATGGACAATAGAGGTATGACTGCTGAATCCTACACACATGCACTGTATAAGCACTTACACGAGTGCATGGATCATGCTATCCCTAATAGAACCAAGATGTTATCCCCTAGACAAAGGAAGCCAGTCTGGTGGTCCTGTGCCATAAACAAACTCTACATCAGAAGAAAGACACTGTTGCAAAAATAAGTAATTTCCCATGACTGGAGGAACTCCCTGGTCAACCTCAGTAAGAAGCTGAGATCCCTCATAAAATCCCCCAAAGCTAGTTATGAAAACAAAAGTGCCACTGACTCTAAAGACAACCACAAAGCATTCTATAGCTATGTCAAGAATCTAAATGGGAACACTCAGATCTGCTCTGAGGTACAGCATAATGGAACTAAATATACATAACCAACTGATATTGCCAACATCCTGGCAGATAGGTTCAGTGCTAACTTTACGCCCCTCTCACCCCCTAGAGGGCCCATCTCTATACTGGAACAATGCAAAGTCCCTATAATCACGGCTGCACAGGTAAAATACACACTCTCCAAAGCCAAGAACACAGCATCCATGGGATCTGACAATATCCCAGGCTGCGTTCTACATGAACCACTGAATGAACTGGCACCCTACCGCAGTACCATGTTCAATCATAGCCTCACCTCAGGCTTTGTAGCCACTAAATGGCACACCACAATACATCCCACTCCACAAAGGAGGAGCCACGACAGACCACGGTAACCACCGCCCCATTAGCCTGATGAGCCTGGTCTGTAAGGCCATGGAATGTACCATCATGGAACTCATACACAAAGACATTGGTAATCTCCAAACTCTGGACCCTACTCAGTTTGGATTTGTAAAAGGCAGATCATGTCTCCTAAACCTGATTGACTTCTTTGAAGCAGTCAGCAAAGCCATAGATGATGGTGAAATGGTTCACACAGCTTATGTAGACCTCGCCAAGCCTTCCAACACCAACCCCCATTCTGGAATTATAGATAAGCACACTAAACTAGGTATAAATCCCTATGTCATAAGATGGGTTGACAACTGGCTCACGGACAGAACCCACACTGTGAAAGTAGCGTATTCCAAATCTGACATCAGACCAGCGACAAGTGTAGTACCACAGGGTTCAGACCTGGGTCTTCCCCTGTTTGGTATCTAGTTCTCCAAAGTGCAGGCCAACACAGAAGGTCTGTGGCTAACAAAGTTTGCAGATGACTGCAACCTAGGAGCCATAATCGCAACTCCTAATGATGTGGGCAAACTACAAAAGGCCCTCACTGAGACAGATACCTGGTGTCAAAGCCATGGCCTGAAGCTCAATGCCAAAATGTGTATTGTAATCCCCGTGGTATAAACTCGGTACCCATGAACTACCAGATAGCTGATAGTCTACTTAATGCCGAAAATGTGATAATAGACCTTGGGACACAGGTGCACAGTAGTCTCTCCTTTGATAATCACATTGCCACAGTAGTCGGAAAATCCATCTACATGGCTCATCTCATCACAAAAGGATTCCCATCCAGAAAAAAGAGGTCATTGTTCCCCT
The DNA here is from genome assembly GCF_019279795.1 of Protopterus annectens. Lineage (NCBI taxonomy): Eukaryota > Metazoa > Chordata > Ceratodontiformes > Protopteridae > Protopterus > Protopterus annectens. Next base: position 218,574,107 of record NC_056735.1, read on the forward strand.
CAACTCATCACTTATTAGACCCATAATAGAGCACAAATCCCCTTTTGGTATGTACCTCACAGGACAACTACAACAACTGGAAAGACCACAGAAATACCTCACAAAGAGGATTACTGGCCTCAAACAGATGCCCTATGCAGACCGTCTCAAAAAACTGCAGCTTGACACCATGGCATATCGCCTACACAGGGGTGATCTCTGCCTAACATACACAGCTATGTCAAACCTACAGCTGTTGGACATGCTCCACTCAAATAAATCCCAATCCCTTTGAGCTACATGCTCTAGGGACCTTAACCTTGTCACCACAATAAACAGAACATACTGGAGGGATAGAGTCCTGTCCCAGACACTTCCCATACTCTGGAACAGACTACCTATGTATGTCAAACAGAGCTCCTCATTAGCACTCTTCAAGAAAGATCCTGATGATTGGATGGGAAATGGGGAATTCACCCCAGAGATCACGTCTGTGGCTCTGCTCAACAGGGGCATAGGAAAATACCTTTCTTGGGTGGCAAAAGCCAGGGTACATTTATTGGCTAGGCTTGTATGGGCCCTAGGGCCGATAGCCTAGTACCTACCTATGACCATATATAGATAGATGGATAGAATATGTATATACACATATTATGTAAAAGACACATACATATATAGATATATATAGATACATACACATATACAGACAGATATGCATGTGTACAGATATGTATGTATATGAATCTCTCTCTCTCTATCTCTCACCCCCTCTCTCTCTCTCTCTCTCTATATATATATATATATATATATATATATATATATAGATATAGATATATAGATATATATATCTATATATATATATATATAGATATATATATATACTGAGAGAGGCACATGTGTGTAGATGTATTGCAACAGGTGCCTGTTGACAAAGGCATGTACTGAACACCAGTGTGGATACAGGAGTGCCATACCCCATTCCAAAACACTTACACCACTAACCACCACATATGTGGTTGCCTGCCTACTACTGGATGTGTCAGGAGGGAACATGGGAAACAAGTGTACAATAGCCTCCCCTGTGATATTCACAGTGGCACACCAGTCTTGTAATACCTGTACATGGTACATGTCAGCAGAAATGGTGGGTCAGCTAGTGAAATGTAGGTCACTGTACCCCTCTACACCTCACAATGTCCTACATGGTATGTACCTCCCATGACATCTACAGAAAAGGAGAAGGATACAGTCATACCTAACAAACAGTGATAATGCCCTCAAACACATTACCTATGCAGAGTGACTGACAAAACCACAGATAGAGTGCCTCTCAAACTACCGACACAGAGCATACCACCATGGTAACACCTCACAATATCCCCAGCATAAATTACCTATGTCTGTCATCCTTGGCACCGCAGTAAAGAGCACATGGTGGAGGTACAGGTCCCTACACACAAATAGGCCATACCCTGGAGTAAACCACCCAGCATTACGAAGCAAGGTTCCCCATTAGTAGATGTCAGACATACCCCTGTTGATTGTTATGCAGATAGGTAGTATGCCATATGAGTCACCCTGTGTAACTGTTTGACAGGAGCAAGTACATCCACATTACATGTGTCCCAAGGGGCAGGGTAGCATAACAGTATGCTGCTGTAGGCCCAGGCCCAATAGCATACTACCTGCCTATGACACAATGCACACACATGTACTCATTGCAATACCAACTATGTGAGGTGGAATGCGTGTGCCACTGACTGTGTGCAAGGTCTGTAATGGTGTGATTGCTCAGCATGACTTTGTGCCTGTCTTGGTAGTGTGTGTCCTTGGTGTGAGGCCAGAGAATGATGTGTCAGGTATTGGGATACAAACATATTACATTGCCATATGTTGTGCTGTGGTTCCCTGTATGTGACTGTGGTGTAGGTATGGATATGGCAAGAAAGACTACGGTGCATTACCAGTGACATTTGTACTGTGCATTGCATGCATTGCATGCGTTGACAATGTTCCCCATACATTACCTTGATACATACCCCCAGTGTGAGGCTGTGCATTGGACCTCAAACAGTGTGCTGACTGCTGGAGTATACTTGTTTGTTGTATGGAGTGTGCCAGGCACTGTCACAGAGTTGTCATCAGAGCACTGATATGTGGTCATTCAAATGTGTATCCCCAATAGACAGACAGATGCTATATATGGCAGTTCAGTGATATCACTGCAGTAGAGTTTTATGTGTGCCATATCACTTGCTCACATATTTTTCTTTTCCTTCCAGGGCAATGATGCACCAGCGCAATCTCACATACTCTGCTGCAGAGGAAGAGGAGATACACCAGAGCCTGGAGCGGGAGTTTGCCACACTCTTTTCCCACACCAGCCAGAACCAGCAGGAGAGGGCTGCACTGTGGCAAGACCTTGTCCGTCGAGTAAATGATATAGGCATGCACAACCGGACATATGAGCAGGTACGCCATCACTGCAGTGATTTAATTAGAAATGTCTATCAGCGCATGCCTGTTATCCACAGGCAACAGCTTGCCACAGGTGGTGGGGCGGCTATACACCCCCCCCTCACCAGACTGGAGGGGCTCCTCCTAAGTGTTGTGGCTCCAGCCCAACAACAACAACATCCACACACATGTGTAATGATGGAGGCTGGAGACACCCAGCAGGAGGACTTGGAGCATGCAGGTAACATGCCATATATATATTTGACTGTTCTCTACACTGGTAGTTTATGCATGTGTGAGGTGTGTACTGTGTTTGTAGCTATTATCCTGGTAATTATTGTGCAAGAGTGATATTCTCAATATCAGCAGTAGACCTGTGAAAGCCAACTGTTGTACTACTGAATTGTATCATACTCACAGTATCAATGGCACAGTTGTGCCCACTGACAATGAATGTCTTATTTGTGCAGGTCCCTCTGGTGTAACAGCAGGGCAGCCAATCCATGCTGGTAAGTGTGTAATAGCATTCCTTTAATACTAATGATAGTAATAGTAATAATACCCTAAAATGGTATTGCTATGTGTGTGATTGCAGATGTGTCTGTGTCTGTGTGTTTGTATCTCATGTACTGAGGAGTGTGCATGTGTGCATGTGTGCATGTGCGCATGTGCACATGTGTGCATGTGCCCATGTGTGCATGTGCCCATGTGTGCATGTGTGCATGTGCCCATGTGCGCATGTGTGCATGTGTGCATGTGTGCATGTGCCCATGTGTGCATGTGTGCATGTGCCCATGTGTGCATGTGTGCATGTGTGCATGTGCCCATGTGGGCATGTGTGCATGTGTGCATGGGCCCATGTGTGCATGTGTGCATGTGTGCATGTGTACATGTGCATGTGTGCATGTGTGGTAACATTGTGTGCACATTGTAAACTGTGTTTTCTGTCTTCTTCTCACAGGTTCTGGTGCTGCTTTGGTGGTGTGCAGCAGGGAACCTGAATCTGCTGCTGGGGATAGTGATAATGATGATACCTGTGTAATGGCACAGAGAGGTGTGCCAGGGTCCATTGTTGGTCAGCCAATCGACAGTACACAGCTGTCAACCCCATCAATGCGCACAGTCATCCTGCCAATACATCTATTGTCACCAATATCCCTAGGTGATGGACAGCATACAGTGGGCATTGACGAGGGTAATGTGGTATTAGTGGCACATGCATCCCCACACAGCAGCCATGGCCAGAGTCCTGACATGGTACCACACAGGCAGATGTCCAGGAGTTCTCGTGGGAGCATCCGTGGTCATACTGCCCCTGTCAGACGTGCCCACAGAGGTCTTTCAACCTCAGCTATGTTCCGGGCTGTAATGCAGGCACAGTCACATATGGAACGGCACACCAGACAGGGTCTGAGGGAGCTGAGAGCACATCGCACTGCTATGAATGACACTATGCGTGACGTTGCGGCTGCCATCCGTAATTTCACTGAGGTCATTGACAGATGTTGGGGGGATACATTAGATCTGTTCCACAACTACATGTCCATGAGCCAGGGCAACGCAGGGTGGTTGAGGCGTCGACGTGGACGAATGCCAGCAACAGCAACAGCTGGCAGTCGTCGCGGATGACAACAAACCCGCGGTCGCTCACATAGTGCCAGTACCAGCCCCAGCAATGCTGGGTCTGTGCTGTCATTAGACCGCCCTAGGAGACTACGTGTACGTGGCTCTGGACAGTCCCAGCAGGGACATGTCTCCAGTCAACAATCACCTGCTTCTGATGACAGTACCCAGTCTGGCTTAGTACCTGATACTGTCCGTAGCACCCCTGCCAGGCACAGGTACCGTGTCCATGGCCAGAGACAGTGATATGTATGACCTGGCAGGTACAGTTTGTGGATGTCCACAAACACCCGTATATGGCGGCCACAAGGTGGAACTGTGTGCATGCATATACACATGCATAATGCTAACACCTAGGGCTAACACATACATGCACACACTGCATCAACATTGCCCCATCTTCTACGGTTGTCCCTGACTAACACACACACACATACATGTTGATTGGTTGTATCAGTGGCAGACTCAGGCATACCAAGTACACACCCTGTGCATATGATGAAACTGTGCCACCTCCTGCAATCTGTAACATCAATGCAGGACCGGTTAACATGGTGCTGATGCACAGGGTGACTACATAGATGTGTAGTGATATTATCCTGTTGTCAACTGTGCAGTGTAATGATATCATTGTGGGTATATCCCAGCATGCCTGATGCATTAACAGTATGATTGTCATTGTATTGTTTGGTACACCCCTATAAATTACCATAGTGTAATGTCTGCACATCTTTGCATTCTGCTGGTAAGGCTGTAAACAGTAGGCCACCTACATAGGTAGCACAGGGGATAAGTAAATGGAAGTTATGATACTCAATGGTGGACATGTAAACCGCACGATGCATGCAGTACAACCTCTACTCTGCATGGAGATTGTTGATATCTGTGCAGTAATAGACAACAGGTTCAAGACTCCCAAGAGCACCCTAGCACTACTGGGTTACACCTCATACCATGCTTGACAGCCCCAAAACACACAACTAACTATGACAGGAGGTGAGTCTCATTAAATGTCAGGGATACTGTGGTGGCAGGACAGGTAGCATACAGCCTACTAAGTTGGGGAATGCTGACTGAGGGCTCAGTGTCTGTCATTATAAATGTATATTAGTTCTGGTTTAAGCAGTTGGGCTTCAGGCCAGTTATTTCTCATTCAAAGGTTCATGGTCTACACTCTTCTGGGAGGAGAGGCTGGACTCTGCCCGTCTGAGGTGGGAATTTCTGGCTAAAGGCTTATAGTGCCTGCATATTTGAACTGTTTCTTACTGAAATTGGTACACCTTGTTTGCTGTAGCATAGACTAGATCCATGGCTGCTGATTGTAGCTTTGTTTGTATGCTTGTTTGCTTGCTATTTCCCTGAAACACTAATCCCACCTGAAATGCAGCTTTACAGTGCCTCTGAGAATCCCTAGTGACATGTGCATTGCTTACTGTATGTATGTCCTTGTTTCACTTGACAGAAGGTTAGTGTTTGTCAGTTATGCAATTAAGATACCTGTAACACATTGCATTTGAGATACCTGGCACTTGCTCACTAAAGCATTTATATATGCCAGCACTAACAAATTAAAACCACTACACCCTCACAAACTCACCTTACGTACCTTGTTCCCTATTGGCCCTTTTTGTTGTTAATTATAAAGGAATTCCCAATACCAGCCTAGCATGTTCAAAGGTCAGTTGTCAATTTCCTCCATGGTCCAGCTGGTGAATCTGGGAATCTAGAGGCAATGTTACAACTGCCTCATTTACACAGTCAACCCTCTCCTCCTCCCAACAAATTCCACCACATGTGAGAGATGCAACCATATATCCAAACTGCAGGCTAAGCTCTCTCAACTCAGTACTGGCAAAACCTGTCAGGAGAAGGAAACCACGGTCACTACAATTCCAGTCTCACATAGACCTACCACGACAGCAATCCAAACAAATAAACACACACAACCATACTCGGAGTCACTAAATAAAGGTCTGCTTATGCAGCAGACACCTCCAAAGCAGACACACAAGCAACAGCTACCCCAGAACAGAACACGTGCAACACATAGCTCACAAAGCCAGTGTGCTGAACAGTCACAGCATGTAAGGCTAAACAACACACCTGCTACACTTGTGATGGGTGCCTCTATCGTCAGGTACACAGATGTCCCGCTCACCAGGCTGAACAAGGAGAAGGTCACGGTGAGATGCCTGTCGTGCACTATGATCTGCCACATAACACAAGCACACAGGTCACTCCAAGGCATGTACAAATATGACTCAGTCAGTGTCCATGCCAGTGTGAATGACCTGAGACATACCTCCCTGGACTACATGATGAGAGACATAGAGGAGCTCTCTGAGCATGTGGCCCAGACTGGTATGACCCTGACCTTGAGTAGCATCTTACCCTTACCAAGAATGATGCCACAATATGTAGACAAGATGATCAATTCAGACAATTGGCTTATGTTTCAGTGTCATTCAAAGGGGATCCAATGCCTGTCAGCCTGGGATGACATGCTCAAAAAGCCACACTGCTATGCTAGGGACAGCTTGCACCTGTCACCCATGGGCTTTTGGATATTGGCAAAGGCTCTTGATACACCCATAGTGCCTTTTTTAGGCAAGGCTCAACAGACAAGACCACCTCCATAGGTATCACAAGGGATAGGAAACTAATAGTAATGCTACTCAATGCCAGCAGTGTAAACGTCAAGATGCATGCACTGGAAACTGTCCTTAGCATGGAGAACATCAATATCTGTGCAGTAACAGATTCCTGGTTCAAGGCCCCCAAAGCACCCCAGCACTGGCAGGTTATACCTCATACCATGCTTGTCGGCCACATAACTTGCACCAAAACAGAACAGGTGGGGGAGTATCAATATTCATCAAAGATACACACACCTCCAGGTTGGTGGCACAGTATGAAGCATCAGAGACTATCCATGTGCAACTAACAGTGGGTAAGACTGCCGTCCAGTTCATAGCCTGGCACACACCACACTCCCAAACCCAGGTAACACACTTGGCCTACTTAAGAAGACATGTATATCTGTAGGTGTCTCCAAACAAGAATATATTGGGCAGCTTCATTTACCCACACATAGACTGTGAGCATTACTGTAGCTCCAACACCCTAGGTGTAAAGTTCCTAGAATCCATACACTCAATTGCTATGGAACTACTTGTTACAACTGCCACAAGTGGGGAATACATGCTGCACCTGTTCATCACCAACATGTGGACTATATGCTCCAGACCAGACGTGTATCCCTCGCTGGTAAGATGACACCATAGACTACTCTCACTGTATATTCACATACCAAATGCAGCCCCTGCACAGAAAACCACAGTCATAAAGTTGTGTAATGCAAATTACATATATTTACATGAGGCAGGCTTCACACATGGGAACTATTTCAGGTCACATGTACATATGTCTATGTGGCACACACATACCTCATGTGTGCATTGACATTACTGATATGATCTATGTCATCCAATATTAAGAGCAACACCCCACACACATGGACAAACTGTGTGACAAAAACACACATGGCATTTGTAAGGTTCAACCCCTGCCTAACTATGTTATGACACTTGAGAGAGACACATTAGCAGAGCGCGCAATTCGCATTACTGGGAGGTTTCCCTTCTCCTGCTGTACTTATAGGATGCTGACATTATCAGTGTTTAGAAAGAGGAATGTGCATCATGCAGTGTGTTCTTCTAGTTGGCAAAAGGGACATTTCTTTCACACAGAATTGCACACACACTAACCCCCCTCACCCAAACACACACACACACACACACTGAGCATTTGCAGGATTCAAACATGGATGTGACATTGCAAATTCAACCTCTGGGATCTCCACTGTGTCCCTGCTTGACGGAGGCACAGCACACTAGCCTTACATGGTGCCTTCTGTGACCTACTTTACAGAGGCACAGTAGCCTACTGTACTGGGGAGGCAGATGCCAAGCACACTCTGGCTAAGTATGTATTCCCTAGGGCAAACAGCCTAGTATTGACCTCTACACCCATATGTTTAATTGTCAGCTGCACAATATTTGTTGCTGATAAACTGTTTGCAGGTCTTTATTGCCATAGCTTTCCCTGTTTCTATGTACAACTTGTGCATCTGTGGAAGATGTTTGAATATGTGTGGGATCCACTATTTAACTTATGTCTCTGTAGTCATTTAACTGTGTGCACTGGGCAGATTTCAGTCTTGTAGTTGGTTACTGGTTTAACACATACAAATACCACATATGTGTGGCCAACTGCTAAACTGAGAAATGGCCTAAGTGTGTGAGCATGCCCAGTTCAGGCATATTCCATGGCTTGTTGCCTGACATATGTCTCATTTATCAAAGTGTGTGAGCATGCCCAGTGTGTGCTTTCCATATGTTGAGATCTTCAGTCCACCACATTTCTGGGTGTGTGTGAACTTCCACAGTATTTCACATTTATAGTGGTGTATTGGGAGTCATGTTGTGTACATACTGCCCAACTGCTTTGTGTCTGAACCCGACAGGGATTATACTGTGCCTGCAGGGTTTCCATGGGATAGTTTGCATACAGTTGTCAACATCCTTTCATAATGACCATACACTGTAATATTGTATAGTGTACTGGTTCAGAACTTTCACTGTGGTGAACAGTATCCTGAGTTTCAGTCCTATCACTGCTTTCAATATTCATAGTGAGCACACCAGACTGGTTAAGGGCCAGTTGTGCACATATGACCATGCTGCATTTTGTTCGGATATGGACTACTTACACCAGGCTTGTCCATCATTGGTAGTGTATTCCACAACTTGGGTGGACATTGACAAACACTAGTGATGTGCCCTAGGCCATTTCTACTGCTAGTCAGAGAGTGTGTTTGTCCTTCAACACACATTGTAACTGGAATTTGACATCACATATTTCAAGGTTAGTATAATGTGCCTCTGTCTACCCGTGACATAACAGTGATACCCAGGGTAAACCTACCATCTCCCATCCACTCATCATGATTCCTGTTGAGGAGAGTCAATGAGGGACTCTCTGGCTAACATGTACTGGGAGTTTACTCAAGAGTGGAGTGAGCGTCTGGGTTATGGATCAATCACTACAGCGTGTCCTATGTATGTCAGTGCTGGGGTTCATGTTTCTCATGTGCATAGCTCACTGGCATTCAGATTGTACAAGGTGCAGCATGTTCATTGATTCCAGCTTGGACATGGCTTTATACATCAGGCACAGATTGCCTCTGGGCAGGCAGTATGGCACTGTGTGGAGCTGCGGTTTGTTTAATCAGGCAACACATGGCATCTGTTTGAGCTCTTTGATCCTCCTGGTGGGGTACTTTTGGGGTCTTTCCAGTTGCTGGAGGTGTCTGCTGAGGTACATGCCACAGGGGCCATTGTACTCAATTGTGAGGCTGATGAAGGATGACTGAAGAGGCACGATGACCTCCCCTGATCTAGATCTGACTACCTTCATGATTAGGTGGGTATATGGTATGTTTCTGTAACCACTACAGCCACATGGTTGTCAAATGCAAGATATCTATCAAATTGTGTCCCCAGGTCTATTATTACTTCTAAAGTACTTACTGGGTTAACACCTATGTGGTAATTGGTGGGCACTTACTGTTTATCCACAGGGGATGACTATACACTTTTCTGTAATTAGCTTGATGACATGGCTCTGGCACCAGTTGTCTGTTTCTATGTGGCCCTTTTGTAGGATGCTTGTGTCAGCTGGAGGGTCAGATAAGGTGCCCAGTTTGTAGTCCTCTGAAAACTTGTTCAGACACAGTCCTTCCATGTTGGCCTGTACCTATGGGAAATATATACCATGCAAGGGAGGTCCCAGGACTGAGCCTTGTGGGATGCCAGTTGTAGCTGGTTTGTAGTCTGACATGGCTGCAACATATCTGACCATGTCAGTTCTGTCCTTGGGCTGGTTTGCAACCCATCTACTGACATAGGGGTTTATATTTAAGCTGGTGAGATTATCTATAATGAACACGTGGGGTATTGTATGGAATGCTTTTGCAAGGTCCAGATAGGCTGTGTGGACCACATTCCCCTCATCAATGGCCTTGATGACTGTTTCAAATGAATCAGACATGTTTAAGGGGCAGGATCTGCCCTTAAGAAAACCATGCTGGGTAGGGTCCAATGTCTGTAGGTCCCCAATATCTTTATTTCTGAGGTCCATGATGATCCTTTCCATAGCTTTGCAGACCAAGCTTGTCAGGATTCTGGGGTGATAGTTTGCAGTATCCATTGAGGCACCATCTTTTGGAGAGGGACCACTGTTGCTGTACACTGCTCTTTGGGTACATATCCTGTGGTAAGGCTGAAATTGAGCAGTAGTGTTATTTGGCATTCCATTCTTCTTGGAGTTCATGTTGGACACAGCCCAGGACACCATCTCGTACCATTGATGCTGTGTGTCTTGCTTTGAAGATGCTGCCTGTTACCTCAGCATCTGCAATGTCAGGGGGCCAGCACTCTGCTGGGATAGATATTTGTCATTTTGGGGGGGGGGGGGTTGGACTGAGCCTGTCAGGTTGGATGTTGGCAATGTGTGTGGGTTTGGTGTATTGGTAATTCAGAGCATATCTGTGAATTCCCAACAAGGTTCCTACCATCAGTTAAAGACAGCCTTGTGATTATCCTTAGTGTCCTGTACAATTTGTATCTCCATAGGTTCATAGGTTCATACTGGGCTATCTGCCCTAGGGCATTTATCAGCCTAGCCAAAATGTGTGTGGCTTTCGCCACCCCTTGCTATGTGAATATTATGGCCATTTAGGGTTTACTTTACTGTGCCTCTGTCTAGATGTGACACACTGAAGACCCCCAGTGTAAATCTATGATTTTCCATCCACTTGGCAAGATTCCTGTTGAATAGAGTCAGTGAGGGGCTCTGCCTAACATGGAGTGGGTTCTGTTCCAGAATGTAGGAAGCCTCTGGGTTAGGAATCTGTCCCTCCAGCACATCCGATTTATGTATGTGTTGAGGTTGACATCTGTTGCTCTCACGGCTCTAATGGCTTTGGATTTTCTGAGGTGGAGCATGTCCATCAATTCTGTATTGGACATGACCTTGTACATCGGGCATACATCGCCTCTGAGTATGCAGTATGTGACTGCATACAGCTGGGGTATTGTCAGCCAGGCAGCATATGACAAATGTTTGACACCCTTTATCCTCTTGGTCAGGTACTTTTGAGGTCTTTCTAACTGCTGCATGTGTTGGATACGGTACATCCCAAATGTGGCATTGCACTCACTTATGGGCCTGATAAGAGAAGAGTACAGGGGCACAATGACCTCTCTTCATGTAGATGTGAATCCTTTCATGATAAGGTGGCCAATATAGGTGGTCTTCTTAGCCATGTTGGCAAAGTGAGTGTTGCATGTGGGGTTACTGTCCACTTGTGTCCCTAGGTCTCTGATTACTTCTTCCATACGTAATGGATTACCACCTATGTGGTGATTTGTGAGTACCTTGTTTGGTATTTGGGGAGACATTCATACTCTCCAGTGTCTTCAGGGAGGCTGAGTGGTGTTCCTGGGTCTGAGAGGGTGGTCTGTAGCATGCTAGAAACTATACAGCGGTTTTGCCTACAGTTAGTTGCACATGGATGGTCTCTGATGCTTCGCGCATTGTCAGTAACCTGGACGTGTGGGCATCTTTGCTGAATATGGATACTCCTCCTCCTTTTGTGGTTTGGTCCAGGTTTTCGGGCCGAAAAGCATGATTTGAGGTATAACCTGGTAGTGCTGGAGTGCTCTCAGGAGCCTTGATGCAGGTTTCCATCTCTGCACCGACATCGATGTTCTCCATACTGGGGAGGGTCTCAAGAGCATGCATCTTGTGGTTTAGACATCTGGCATTGAGCAGCATTACCCTCATGTTTTTTCCACTTATGTTTTCTGGGGAGGTGGGTTTGTCTTTTCAGCCTTGCCTACAAAAGGCACTATGGAGGTGGCAAAAGCCTTAGCCAATATCCAGACACAAAGGGGTGACAGGTGCAAGCCATCCCTGGCAAAGCAGCATGGCTTGTCAAGCATGACATCCCAAGCAGTCACACATTGTATCCCCTTGGAATGACACCAGTAATTGAGCCAATTGTTAAAGCTGATCATTCTGTGTTTGTACTGTGGTATCATTCTTGGTGGGGGTAGGATGCTGATCAGGGTCAGAGTCATACCGGTCTGACCTACATAATCGGAGAGCTCCTCTATGTCTCTTTACATGTAGTCCAGGGAGGTATGTCTCAGGTCTTTCACACGAGCATGGACAATGACTGAGTCATATTTGTACTTGCTTTGGAGTGACCTGCATGATTGTGTTATGTGGCAGATTGTAGCAGCCTACAGGCAGCTTACTGTACCCTTTTCCTTGTTCAGTCTGGTGAGCGGGGCATCAGTGTGTCTGCCTATGGAGTCACCTATTACAAGTGTATCAGGCATGTTGTTTGTCCTTACGGGCTGTGACTGTTTGGCACACCGACTTTGTGTACTATGTGTTGCATGTGCTATGTTTGGGGGTAGTGGTTGCTTGGGTGTCTGCTTTGGAGGCCTCTGTTGATTTGGTGGTTTTTAATGATAACCTCCAGGAATGTTTTTGTGTGTTTATGTATTTGGTTTGCAGTTGTGATAGGTCTATGTGAGTGGGTTTGTGGTGTGTGTGGTTACCTTCTCCTCCTGACTAGTTTAGACAGTACTGAGTTGAGAGAGCTCAGCCTCCAGTTTGGAGATGTGCTTGCATCTGTCACATATATTTGAATTTCTTGGGGGGTGGAGGGGGTTGTCTGTGTACATGGGTCAGGTGTAACATTGGCCAAGATTCACAGATTCAACTTGTTGTAGATGGCCTTAGGGGATTTTATGACTGGTCATATTTTATTGCCATAATACTGATCAGAGATTACTTCCCTTTTTGGGTTTGCTCTATCATGTGGTGACTTCCTCATTCTCTTGCATGGTTTGGTAATGGCTGTGGTCCACCATGCAAGATGCTTGTGTGTATGGTATTGGGCCTTGGTTTTATTTGGGATTGCATAATCCATGCATTCCTGACTGTGTTCATAGAATGCATTTATAAAGGGTTCTGAGGTGTGGCCCATATTTTCCACAGGCACAGGGCCTTTAATGGATTCCACATCACTTTGGAGGAGTGCAACATTTCCTTTACACATGTTTTTCACTGTGGTTTTCTGGACAGGGACTGTGGTCCGGCTGTGAATATCCAGTGTGATTACTCTATGGTCTGATCTTACCAGTAAGGAATACACTTCTCATCTGGCCATAGAGTACCCATGTTGCTGATTATCACATCCAGTATGCTTACCCCTCTTGTGGGAGTGGTACATTGTTCCTGAGCATGTTGGTTTATAGATTCTAGGAACCTTTGGCCTAGGGTGTTGGTGCTGGGATAATGCTCCCAGTCTATGTTTGAGTATTTTCAGTCACCCAATATAATGTTGTCTGGAGAGCTTGATATTTCCATGTGTTCCAATGTAGGCCAAGTGCAGTTCCTGGCATTAGGAGGGTAGTCTGTAGCAGGCTACAAACTGGCAGGCAGTCTTAGCCACTGTTACTTGAGCATGGATAATCCATGCTGCTTCTTGTTGTGGTACCAATATGCTACTCACCCTCCTTTTGTAGTTTGTTCCATGTTTTGGGGCTGTAAAGCACGGTATGAGGTGTAACCTGGTAGTGTTAGGGTGCTCTTGTGAGCCTTAACCCACTTTTCTGTTACAGGACAGATATCAATATTCTCCATGCTGAGGGGAGTTTAGACTGCATGCATCTTTCAGTTTGGACATCTGGCATTGGGTAGCATTACATCTAGGTTCTTATCTCTTGTGATACCTATGGAGGTGGAGCATTGTGCCTTGGTCAGCATGTCATCCCAGGCTGGCACGCATTGGATCCCCTTTGACTAATGGCAATACTTAAGCCAATTATTGCAATTGATCATCTCGTCTTCATATTGTGGCAACATGCTTGGTGAGGGTAGGATGTTAGTCAGGGTTATCATGTTTGCATATACTACATGGTGTTGCATTGCTTAACACATGGCAATAATGCCTCAGGTGGTGCTGCAGGGCTGTCTATGTTGGATGCACATACTACACTCCCTGTACATGTTTGATAGCAGGTTGTGTTAACTTAGGCATCCCTTTTACTATATGTGTGAGTCAGAGAGAGGTATCATTTCCTGGGTTCCTACTGAGCCAGTGTATGTGCTATGCATTGCCACTTTGCCAAGGCCAAGGCATACTGGGCACGCCTCCTTCTGCCTACTGGGGCAGGCTCAGGTTGTTCCTCCTCCGAGTCACGCTCTGCCTGTGATTGGCTTGGCAATGGTGGGGGGCTGTTTGGCCCAGCCCTATGCTGGTCCTGCTGCAGCTGTTTTCACAGAATCATATTATGTAGCATAGCACATACCATGACGATTTGGGTACATGTAGTTGGTGAGTACTGCAAGGCTCCACCAGATGTGTCCAGGCACCGGAGCCATGACCTGAGCAGCCCAAACACATGCTCAATTACATTTCGTGTTTGTGCGTGTGCCTCATTATGGCATTCTTGTTCAGGTGTATGTGCATTTCTGATGGGTGTCATCAGCCACGGCTCCAGTGCATAGCCAGCATCCCCCACTAAGTAACCATGTGGGATGTCCCCATTGGCAAATGTCTAGTACAGCTGCGTCAGATGCCAGATATGTGAATCGTGGTAGCTTCCAGGGCAGCCAGCACACACATTCATTATTATGCCCTGGGCATCACACACGACCTGCCAGTTGATGGAGGGGAAGCCCTTGCGGTTAATGTAGGCCCTACCCCGCTCACCGGCTGGTGCTTTGATGCGTATATGCATGCAGTCCATTGCACCCACTACCTCAGGGTATTCCACTATTTGCTGGAAGAGACGCATATTGCTGGTCAATACCTCACGGGAATTGGGGAAATATACATGCTCACCGACATGTGCTGACATGGCGTCCAGGAACTGGTGCAGTACCCTGGATGCTGATGCCTGTGATATCTCCATCATATCACCAGCTGGTCTCTGGAAGGTACCTGTTGCTAGTATTCTTAGGCCAACACATACCTTGGTTTCCACTGGGATGGGTTCCCATCTGTTGGTTCTGTATGTGAGGTGTGGCCTGCACAGCTCAACAATTTGCTGCAGGAGGTCTCTGTCCACTCTATAGCGCTCCACTATCTCCAGCTCATGTAACCCCTGGTAGGTGACCCTGGGCCTGTACACTCTTCTCCGTCTCCTCACTGTGGGTTGTCTGGCAGAATTTGCATAGTCACCACCCTCAGCAAGTTGCATATGTCTCCTTATAACAGCTATGGCAGCCCCTAGCATTTTTTGTCTGAGTGAAGCTTTTTCAGTATTCACTTCTAGTAGCTTACTCCTCTGTTGCAGTGTCTCTTGAAAGAAACATTCTGCACTGTTGTTTGCAGTGTTTTAAGTGCTGGGCTGGGCTATTGTTCTGCCTGTGTAATTGCCTGCTTCTGATTGTTTTCACCTGCTAGCTCTGCCAGTAATTTCTGCTAGCTTCCTACTAATTCCCATGCTTCCTTTTTCCCTTCTGTTTCCTCAGGGGGGAGCAATGTGCATACCAGCATAAACACGCTCACAGTGGCTAACACATGTGCACACATGCTTAGACGGACTAGAATCTGCTTATTCAGGTTAAAACGCGCACACCAGCACAAACAAGTTTACAGATTTTTAAACAGGCTCCTACATGCTTATTCTGCCTTAAACGCGCGCACTCACGCTTACACGCGCGCACTCTGTCTTACTCGTGCCTACCAGCGCGCACACGTGCGCATGCACGCCCAGCTAGAAACTTTGGTGTTATCCATCGTGTACACCTTCCATTTCTTGGCTTTCCCATGCCTACTTGTTGTCACTCCTCTTTCCATGATGTGTGACTGACAGCTTTCACATGCCACTGTGCTCCAATGAGCTGCATTCCTTTCATACATTCCCCCCTGTGATGTCACCTATCTCCTACTCTGTTACTCCCCCTTATCCTACTCCTACACTGCACGGATTGTGCTCATTTTCTATGTAACAGTGCGATTCACTATCCTACCACTCATTTACATAGGATTGCCTACTAATGCTTAGTTACATGTCTTACACTCCGCTTCCCCTCTTAGCAACCCCTACTCGGTGGCCATGTTGTTTTACCCTGCTGTTCCCTTCCATTGTATACTCATGCTTTGCATTAACCCACATTTGTGGGTTTAATATTTTTATTTTTTGTTTTTTTATAGCGCAGCCTGTTTGCGCGATGCTGTGCTATGTTTAAACATCGGCGATCGCCGAAAAAAAAAATGTATTTCATGTTTGCATCAGGGTACGTTGCCAGTGGCCACATATTTGGCCATTGGCATGCTGCCTGCAACATTTGCAACCTTTATTTGGAGCTGACATGGCTCCATTGCAGAACGGTACTCAGTTATCAACTGAGTACATTTCTGCAGATAACACGGCTCTTACATGGGCAGGTTTCTGCTTCCTGGATCGTGAATTAACCTCATTTGCATGCCTTTCGGCTGCAAGTGAGGTAATTAACATATCCACGCCCTGCCCGTGTAAGAGCCGTTTTAGGTGCTCTCTTACACGCACAATCTGGCTGTTCCTGGATCGCGATGGCTGCATGGAGTCTTACACTACTCTTAGACTCCGTGCAAGCCATCGTGAATCCTGCCCATAGTGTGTGTGTGTGTGTGTGTGTGTGTGTGTGTGTGTGTGTGTGTGTGTGTGTGTGTGTGTGTGTGTGTTATATATACAGTTTCAGTTGTTTAATAAATTTTGCAGAGTAGATTAAACCAGCTAGGCAATATCCATTTCAATGGAAAAATTCTACATTGTATTTTAGAAAAAACAAACAGTTAATTATACATTTCTATAAGATAGTCACATTTCTGCATACTACTTTATGACTATATTAGCATATATTGAACAACTGAAAGAAAATTAAAAGAATCAGAATTTAACCAGAACACTGTATCAAAATGTACCTGAAAGAAAGCATAATGGATTAACATGTTATGCAAAAATGCTAAATATTATCAACTACCATTGGCAGATGAATTCAGGTATTTCAGTTATTGTTTACAGTCAGCTTCAGAATAACAAGGACAGAAAATAAAAGAATAGGTGGAAGTGTTTCATAAAACTAAACAACTATGAAGAAATTTCACTGAGTATATTACAGTAAGGTGTGTATATCATAACTGGTATGAGTCACTTGTCTGAAAGTAAATAAAGTAATAACTTACTTCATCTCATGAACCACTAAACAGAAAAAAGCCAAAATAGAATTTGCAGAAGAAAAAAAACTTAGTACAAAAAATGTTTATGTGGAATGCATAGCCCCCTTTTGTACTGGTACCTGAGTTCCCCTGTACCTCAAACATACTCTAATAACAAACTCTGAAGGAAAAGAGCAAACTCCTAACATCCAGCAACCATGAAATCTAAGCAGGTATGTTGTTATAGGTACCCTCTTAAATAAATTGATCATACAGTGTCTAAAAAATTGCGACTGTCCTACCATAAGCACTTCCCAGGGGTAGTAGGTCATTAGGGGTCATTGTAAATAATGACTCAAGACGGACATTTCACAATGAAAAGGGAAGAAGTGTTTCTTGAGTCAGCCTTACACCCTGTGAGAGACTAGCATCTTTTTATCTCAGCCAGCTAAAGATTCCATGTTTTTTATTTGTTTATTATTTGCAGGAATGCAAAATGCTCCTCTTCTGCTCCTATTCATTTCAGACCCAGTAACAAAAAAAAACATCATTGTAGAACATCAGAAGAAAACAGTATATACAATAACTTTACTTGATATCAGGAACACATTAACCAATTGTTTTAATTATGTTAGAAAACAAAATACAGAGAAAATGTTAGAAAATATATATACTAATCCCATCTTGACTTTCAAACTATCTGATACAGATACTCAGTGTAGTCTGTAGATGCAATTACAGATGTCCAGTCCTGGGACACTAACAAGAGGCTTAAGATAAAAGGCATTATTTAATTATTTAGTGATAGAAGATAGTGTAGTATAGCTAATTTTCTGTTTGTTTGCTTTCTTATTTACTCTTTAATGGAATTAAGCAAAATTTACCTTTTTATAGAAAAGATCTTGCTGAACACAGTAAGGAGTGTAGTTGACTGGTACTTTCATTAGTTCATGTATAAATCAGTCTCGATTGACGGCATGTTTGTAGTATCAAATGTCTTTAGAAAGAACTGCAAGCATCTAATATATATTTATTTATTTATTTCCCTTTGTTGACTGGAAAAAGTCCAACTGGGCAGAGCCCATTTTCAGATCAGGCCGGGGCAGAAAATCTCCACAATAGACATAATTACAAGACAGGTATATACAGTAAAGTATAAATATCAACAATTATAATTCTGTATAGTTGTTACAGCTGAATCTTGCACAAGTAAATGGATCGATACAGCAGAAGGGAAACATTATTGTAAGGAAGTTTAGTGTTCTTTCATTTCAGTAAAGAAAGGTTTGCAAGGAGTTTAAGTTATGTAATGAAGTTAGTTATAAAATTATGTAGAACGGGAAATTTCAGTATTGTACAGGTTTGTAAAGAGCTTGAGGGATATATTGAAATAAGTTATAAAGATATCAGTATTGTACAGGAGGATAGTGGTAACAGCATATGACTGACTGAACATGATAAAGGTTTATTTCTATTTAGGATGCCTGTTTCAAACTGGTGTATCTAGAAGGTTTATAACTTAGGCATACAGGGGGTGCATGAGAGGGCTAGAACAGTTGATGGAGGCAACTAGAAAATGAGCAAGATAAGAAGTATTGTTTAAGGGGGGTGTAAAGGAATGTACTAATTCAAGTGCAGCAGGGAAAGTTGTAAGGGGTGTAATGATTTAAGTAGAGGATGGCAAAAAGTCAGTGATAAACAATAAAACGTTTGTGCTTTCACTAGAGGTCTCCCTAGTGATGAACATGAGCATGACCAAGACTGGGTAAAGTATTGTTTGAGCTGGATTTTATAGCTTGGAAGTTTGCTAATCATTGTTACTTGCATAGGGTGGTGTCCTAGAGCTTGGAGATGTAACAGGAGCATAGTGAGTCCGCTGATGTATTATTTGCTTTAGTGGTGCTTTGTAGGGATTCGTCACCAGAAAAGAGGTCTCTTGAGGGGTGTAGGGCAATAATATATTATAAAATACATGGCTTTATTCAGGAAACTATATCAGTTTGCATGCCATAACTAGCTGAGAGTATGTTATGTAGTTGTTAAGCTCTATTCAGTTTAGCTGTTTTAAGGCCTGGCAGTGGTGAGCTCACTGTGCAGTGCTGGTAGCAAATTTAGCTACTTTGTTGCAACAGGAGGCTAGTTTGGAATTTAGTGTAACGTTTAGGTTTATAAGGACAGGTGAGGCATATAAGATGTTTGGAAGCAAATAGGTTGAGGCTAGGGTTTGGCTTGCTGGGTCTGTAAGGTATTGTTTTGCCCTGTAGAGGGAGCCGAGTTTCTGGTAGGTCTTTTTAATTGTTTGAAGAATATGTTAATCAAACATAAGATTGTCATCTATTACAATGCCAAGTAATTTAGTTTGTGGTACTATCTCAGTTTTAGTATCATTTGTTGATATAACCAAAAAAAAGTGTTTTTGATGGAGATAATATTTTAGGGTGAAGAGCATCAGTTTTGTTTTATTGGGATTAAGGAGTAGGTTTGAATTTTTCAGCCAGATTTCGATTGAAGAGAAAGAAATTTGGTTGATTTCTTTAGTCTGGATATTGTGTGAGCTGTAAATATTGAAGTACATATTAAAGTTGAATCATCTGCATATTGAGCTATATTTGCTTGGTGTGCAGCAGTATCAAGGTTGCTTATAAAAATATTAAAAAGAAGGGGTCCTAGTATAAAGACCTGAGGGACAACTACAGTAACCAGAAGGGAGGAAGAGAGGTCCTGTTGCCATTAGATTGCTTGTTGCCTTCCAAATAGATAACTAAGGAACCATTTAAGGGAGGATATATTTATATATATATATATATATAGAGAGAGAGAGAGAGAGAGAGAGAGAGGGGCTACAGCAGAGAGTTCAGCAAGTAATTGTTTGTGTGATACAGTGTTTATATATATAGAGAGAGAGGGCTACAGCAGATAGTTCAGCAAGTAATTGTTTGTGTGATACAGTGTTGAAAGCTTTGGATAAGTCTAGGAAAACAGTTGACACTTGGATGTTATTCTTCCAATGCTGGTTTATAGCGTTGCTGAAGTGAAAGAGGTCAGAACGTGTGCTGTGATGGGGTCTGAAACCATGCTGTGCTTCTGAGAGCTGATTATTTGAATTTAGGTGGTGAAGAATCTGTGCATGAATACATTTTTCAAACACTTTGAGAGAAGATTGCAATGGGCCTGCTGTTATTAAACTCTGTAGATGTGCCAGCTTTATGTAAAGGTATAATAATGGATTTTTTCCTGATGGATGTATTTTTCAGATATAAATCTATCAGTATAGAGACTAGAAAAGCAATTGCATCTGCAGCTATTTTTAAGTAGTCTGAGGGGAGTTGGTCAGCAGCCACAGTGGTTGGTTTTAGCTTATGTCAGAGTTTTTTAATTGTGGCAGTAGGTACTGGGCTGAAGTCAAAGAGATAAGGATATTTATCAGATGCTGCTGTTACTGACAGGTTAGTCAAAGTATTAATGTGTGTGAGGGACAATATAGTTTGTATAAAATAGTTGCTAAAATGTGAAGGAATTTAATTAGTTTTATTGTTGGATGTAGGGGTGGGAGTAGTAATTTGACCTGGATAAAAAAGTTTGTTTATGGATGTTCAGAAGAGTTTTGGGTTGTTTTGATGTTTATTTTGGAAGATGTTATATTTTCTTGTCACATTTTATTTGGTATTTTGTTCTATTCCTTAGTTGTCTGAAAAGTTGAAATGTATTTTATTTTCTATTTTTGATGTACTCTTTCCAGGCTTTGTCACACTGTAGCATTAATTTCTTAGTTTCTTTTGTTAGCTAATGTGCAGGATTGGATTTGGCCCTTTTAGTATCTACTGGGGCAAGGCTATTGAGAATTTTTAGGAATATCTCATTGAAGTATGAGCCAGCAGAGTCTAACAGCATAGATTTTAGTATTTTCCAGTTATATTCATTTAAGTATTTTACAAAGTATATCTATCAAAGTTTTTTGAGTTATAAACCTGGCTGTACATTAAATATTTATTTTTAGATATTGTAACTTCTGAGAACATAATAGGTTAATGGCCACTTAGGCTGTCTGGAAGGCTACTGGCTGAACTTATTTTGTTGGGTCTATTCGTAGGAATCCAGTCTAAGGTTTGTTGCCAATCAGTACTTTTATGGACTCTAGTAACTGAAGTAATTAACTGTGTAAAGCCATACAGCTTTATGTAATCAGATGGGCTTGCTATTAATATTATCTGCCAGTCTATATTTAGGCCTCCTAGTATTATTGTTTCATGTTGCACATCCTGGGATATCCAATTTAGGATAGTTTCCACAGTAGTAATGTTTTTACCTGAGGGGATATATATGGTAGCTAAACAAAGAGTTTTCATATTATTGATTTTGAGAAGTGATACATGTAGCTCCACGTTATTAAATTGTGATATCTACTGTGCATATGCATTATATTTAGGGAATTCTTGTAGATGATGGCTATGCCATCTGCTCGCTTATTTTTTCCTGTCAAGCGTAATTATACTGAAACCAGCTGGGGTAATTTGCTTGTCATTTTTGTCTTTTTTTCAGCCATGTTTCTGTAGCTATGATTATGTCTGGGGAATATGTAGCAATAAAAGCATGCATGTCTTAGATTTTATTGCATATACTTCTAAGACTGATATTTAGAAAGAAAAGGCCGGAACTGGGGAATGGAAGAGGAAAAGAGAATGGTACATGTAATACTCTGCTGTTAGTGTAGAGTTTTTGCTGTTGTGAGGGGAAAGGGTTTGGCTGAAACTCTCCACCAATTTTTTGGGTGGAAATCGTATGAAGGAAAGTATGTAGCCAAATCCATTTGTGCTTTAGTTTTACTGGATTTCGTATGGTAACATTCTTAGATTTAAGATACCTGTAAGTGAAAAAAAATCTAAGAAGGTTTGCTGGTACAGTGTGAGTGCTGTGGTGATTGATAGACTTGGTAGCTGTTGATGCAGTGAGTTTGGGTTTGTATGACTATTAATTACATTTACTCGGGAGATATGGTAGCTGCTAAAGAGTGGTAATGTTCTGAGGAGGCACACTAATAGGGCTTGGGTGAGAGCCATTTTTTATAGTATTTAAGTTAGATTTTGCTGAAGATATTAGTTTGCACTGTAAAGTATTACTGGGCAAGAGTAGCTCTAGTTACAGCAGTATAATTTCTAAAAGGACAGGTTTGGTACAGCACTTTAAGTAAATGAGTCAGCGATGCTAATTATAGGGAAAATGGGATTAAGTTGTGTTCTGATTGTTTCAGTGCAGAGATAGGTTGAAGGAAGTGTAGGGGTGGAGATGGGATATTTTAGATGTAGAGTGGTAAGGGGTGGGAAGAATTTGGGTGTAGAGTAGGGGAGCAAATTGAGCCCAAACATAGTGAGGGTGAATGGAGTGGGGCCAACCTCTGAATCAGTAAACTAATACCGTTGAGAAAAACAACAAGTAAACTTTGGCTATGCCAAAAGGTAAGAAGGTTTCTAGAAGTAAATGCATTGAACAGTATAAAATAGAAGCTGAGAAGGGGAAAGGGAGAATTACATGGAGTAGTAGACATGCCTAGGAAGAGTAAGCAGAGATTTATGTGTGTGGTTAAGTATTTAGAGAGTTAATTGCAAGATACTATCATAAAGGAAGAAAAGTAGGAGGGAGCAGTCTGAAAAAGAATGCAAAGCAAATAATTTGTCCTTTTTCAGTGGGGGTGGGGTGGGGATGATGACAAGCTATGTATTGGCAGCTATTTAGTGCTGTACAAAAACCTGCTAAACTGATTGCCCATTATTATGGGCTATAGTACATAACAGAGGTATAGATGTTGCTGGAGGTTCTATGGAGCCAAATTCTCTAGTACAGAGTATGTGCCAATACAGCTACCTACGTCAGGTGAGTGCACCTGTACACTCAGCTGTCCTTATAGTCTGATTCTACAAGCTATAAGTCTTAGCTTATGTTAACTTTACTGGATTACACATACATATCAATTTTGATTGAATATATGAGTCCTTTCAAGAATGGATTTCAGGCTTTGGTGATAGTTGCTGGACGGTGAAAGTTCCTATGCAGCCTATGCAGTGCATTAGTTGGGACTGGTTTGGTCAGGGTCAGTGGAGGAGTTGAGATGGCTTAATTAATTCAGGTGCTAGACATGGTTACAGTAAATGTTCATAGGTCCATAGGTAAGTACTAGGCTATCTGCCAGAGGGCATCTATAAGCCTAGCCAGAATGTGTTGGCTTTTGCCGCCCTCTTAGATTAGTTCCCTGTGCCACTGTCCAGCAGAGCCATTAGTTCCCTGTGCCTCTTTCCAGCAGAGCCACTGCAGTGATCCCCAGGGTAAATTTTCTGTTTCCCATACACTCGTCAAGGTTTCTCTTGAAGAGTTTTAGTGAGGGGCTCTGCCTAATGTAGATTGGAATCCTGCTCCAAAGCATGGGGAGTCTCTGGTACAGGAATCTATCCCTCCAGCATGTCCCATTTATCGTTGTAGTGAGGTTTAGATCCCTAGAGCGTGTGGCTCTTGGGAATTTGTTCTTTTTTTAGGTGGAGCATGTCCATCAATTCTGGGTTGGACATGACCTTGTATGTCAGGCAGAGATCACCTCTGAGCAGGCAGTATGCAACCGAGTACAGCTGGAGTTTCTACAGTCGGACTGCATAGGGCATCTGTTTGAAGCCAGTAATGCTCTTGGTGAGGTACTTCTGTGGACTTTCCAGCTCTTGCAGGTGTCTTGTAAGGTACATCCCAAATGGGGCGTTGTACTCTATGATGGGTCTGATGAGTGATGAGCAGAGGGGCACAATAACCTCTTTTGTTCTAGATGTGAACCCTTTTGTGATTAGGTGGGCCACATCGAAGGATTTTCTAACCACCTTGGCAATATGATTATCAAAGGAGAGATTACTATCTACTTGGGTCCCCAGATCCCTTATTTCATTTTCTGTATTTAGGGGACTACCACCTATGTGGTAGTTCATGGGTACTTTGTTTTTTCCAAAGGGGATGACTATGCACTTTTTGGCATTTAGCTTTAGGCCAAGATTTTGACACCAGGCATCCATCACAGTGAGACCCTTCTGGAGGATGTCTGTATCAGCTGGAGAGTCAATTATGGCCCCCAGTTTGCAGTCATCTGCGAACTTGGTAAGTCATAGTCCTCCTGTGCTTGCCTGTACCTCTGAGAAGTATATACCGAACAGGAGGGGTCCCAGGACTGAGCCCTGGGGGATGCCACTTGTAACCGGTTTAGATTCGGACCTAGAGCCTGCAACTCTCACCGTGTGAGTTCTATCCATGAGCCAATTGGCAACCCATCTTGTGACGTAGGGGTTTATGTTCAGGCTGGTGAGCTTGTCTATAATACCAGAATGGGAAATGGTGTCAAAAACCTTTGTGAGGTCTAGGTAGGCTGTGTGGACCTCTTTTCCCTCGTCTAAAGCCTTGGTAACTGTCTCAATGGATGATGATGGGAAAAACAGAGCACAGTAGAGGGGTGGATGGAGGAAAACATAGCTCAGTGGGAGTGAAGGATGGTGGGAAAGTAAACTGAAGCAGGAGACAAGCAGAGATGCAATATAAGTAATGCAATCTTATACGTATGTATAACATAACACAGACTGCAACATGGACACTAACTTAAATGGGAAGCATTGCAAATCTGATAAGGAGGTAGAATTCTGATGATTATTTGAGATAGTAAACTAACAGATTTAATCAAACTACTGAATATCAAGCAGGCAAACCAGTGACCATCCAAAAGAAAGTATATGTGCAAAAACAGAAATAACGGTCGGAGGAAGTACGGAGCTGAAAACATAAACTATTTAATATGCTAAATTAAAATTGACAACTGCTTTCACCACCAATCTGGTGGCTTCTTCAGATCATAAAACAAATACAATACATAGTAACGCATCTTTATAAAAATGTTATACTCACTAAACAAGGTAATCATGCAGCTGCAAATAATCATTCCTCCATGTTAAAGTCACAACTAGTGACAAAATCACGTCTAAATAAAAGACGTGACCATTTAAAGGGGAATCAACTTAGTTCACTTTAAGCAGCATTTTCAATACGCACTGTCATGTCATATTTTATACTAAAGCTTGTAAAAACATCTCCGGGTGTTAAAAATACATTGATTTGGATACTTCTGACATAATAAATATAAGTATCCAATCAAATATTTCATTAAATAAAGCCTAAGCTAACACATAAAACAATATTAATCTGTACATTTGAAATAGAATAAAACTACTTAAAACAATATCATTAATAACGCTATCACAATAAATGCCTTTCGAAATCAATGAATAATTGCAACCATAAATAAACTTAATATAGAGCTTAGAAATAATATTTAAGATACATATAGGCTAGAGCTCAATATGCGATTATATATACTTGTGAATCACATTATTACTTATAAAAATCTGTATCAGACAGAAACCATCATAGGAGTTCGATGTATCAAATTTGAAAAGTCATGAGTGAAGTTACTCTGGAGATTTCCTAAGAAAAGTTTAGTGTACATTCAGTTGCCTGAAAGCTCCAAGTGTGACACAGACAAGAATAGTTTAATTTCCCTCTCTAGCCGAAGGTTGGATTTGGGTAAAGAAGGACACCAGTTCAGTAATAACAGTGACTCTAACACCTCATATTTTCTTGCCAGACTTATGTCTTTTAAAAATAATAAAGTCATCCAATGTATTACAGGAAGATTGGAATCATGTTACCTCGGATAATCAGTTTAACATAAATAAGATCATTTACTGATTCATCAGTCCTGGACCACAAATAGATGAAGACAGAAAAACATTTATATAAGTTTAAAGAAGGAGACGGACCATATACTCATTTATCAAGTATGTAACATTTAGCATGCTCTGCCGAGACTTGATATATATAACAGAATATAATGACTTAACACTTACTTTTAAGTAGCCTAGCCTAATAAAGAAGTTTGTATATGATTCAGAATAGAATGCAGTAGAAATGCATTCTACTTAATACTGTGATAACTGTATAATTGTATCAGCTTCTCAAAAGGGAATAATGTGCAATGTGTACACTGTTGTGAGACACACACACACACACACACACACACACACACACACACACACACACACACACACACACACACACACACACACACCTTGACATTCTCATTTTAGTTCTGTGTAATGCAAGACTGAATAATAATTCAGCATTCATGTGTGCTGCCATGCAATTAATATACATGGAGATCTGATGCACACGTGCCTTAGAGAGCCCATGCTCCAAACATCTTATTGGCCAGAAAGTGTAGTGTATTATCCACTACAGTGAATCCAGTGCAAGTTAATACCTCTGCACATCAGTGATTCCAGCTGAGTTACCTGTGCACGTCTTCATGGGCATACACTCCCCAGAGTTGCAAGCTGCAAGTGTTGCAGTTCCTCTGTACCTTGCTGTAGTTTGAGATCTTGTGGTAAGATCCTCCATTAGCACCATTTCTTTTGATTGGAGTAGAGTTGCTGGCTGCTTTCTCCTGCTCCTTATTAGTCTACTTGTCCTGAGCCTGGGCTGCTGATTGGTTGTGAGCAGTCCTGAATATGGAAATGTTGCCATGTGCCCTGTCTATGAGCATGGGGCAGATGCAGTTTATAAAACTGAATCAACCAAAGCTAAAAGTACACTTAAAATGAAATACATGCTGTGGTGGTTGTGAGGACAGAGCACAATATAGCAGGTATTCTATATGCTGTTAATACACATGTTGTATTTCATTCTCAGTAACAGTAATAAAGTATCCCAACAGACAATAGCATTCACTTTATATATCATGGTAACACACTTCCATATGAGTTTCTACAACAACATGACAGACCACTTGAAGTCAGCATGTGCAATGGCCTGTGCCTCAAATAATGCCACTATCAATATCTAAGATTTGTATTACCCTTGTCAAGCATCTTTTGAAGACATTTTCAGTTTTCACTGATGGTTCTGTTGTAGAAGTTTCCACATTAATGGAGAACATAGTGAACCTGAATATCTCACAGGAAATTGGATGTTGTTATTAATTTATTTTTTATCTGCAAACATTTAACTAGATCCTTTTGCTTGGTTTTAGTGGAAGGTCTGCAGAAAAAAATGTACAGTTACAGATCTGTTGTCTGTAGTGCCCAGCTGCTTGTTTTGCAGAACAGAGAATGCAGCTTTATACCTTCCTGTTGGTTAACTGCTAGCCTTTAGCACCTGGTATGGTAGCTTCATATGCTGTCCTCCATGGCCATTTTCAAGACCAGTTCATGAAACATTATTTCTCATAACTGTACAGAACACGTCATTTGCATATACACATATCTATATCTGGATTAAATTCAGAAGACTGAAAACTCACAATCTTGAATCCCAAGACTTACACCCAAAATCTTGAAATCCCAAAAGACTGAAAACTCAAAAGACTGAATCTCAAAAGCCTGAAAATACACAAAATACAAACACTGACTATATTCCAGTGCAAAGACACAGAGAAACAAAGACAAGACAAAACATATTACTTTCCACCAAGTATGAGTAGGGGACAAGCTCCCCTGCACCCCCACACCCCCTGCAAATTAAATATATCAATTCCGAGATCACACTCCACAGAAAAAAATGGCAAACATACCATTACATGTTTTGTGACTGCCTATTTTAACCTTAGTAATGTTCCCTTCTAATTTGCTATATTGCAACATAACTCATGTTAGTGTAGTGAAGTGCAGTCTCGGAGATGATATATTTAAGTAGCAGGGGGTGTGGGGTGTGTATGCTTTGTCTTGTCTTTGTTTCTCTGTGTACTTGCACTGGAATATAGTCAGTGTTTGTATCCTGTGTGTTTTTCATCTTTTGAGAGTCAGTCTTTTGAGATTCAGTCTTTTGAGTTTTCAGGATTTTGAATTTTCAGGATTTTGGGTGTCATTCTTATGGAATTCGAGATTATGGGTCTTCAGTCTTCTAAAGTGAATCCCTATATCTATATCTAAATCTATATCTACATCTATATATAGACAGATATGGGTTTAGTAGGAAACACCAAATACATGCAACATTGCCACTCTAAACATCAAAGTATTTACATTGAAAATACAGGAGTTGACAAGCAAATACAAGTGCCAAGAAATAATAGCTTTGGTGCATGCAAAATCAAAAAGAATTAAACACATTAAAACATATTTTTTTACAGTTGGGCAAGCTTCCACTGTATCCCACATGTAAGGGGCTCCACACCTCATCTTCCCTCCCTTGCTAATTATATATACTAACTCTGAGGTCATATTCCCCAATGCCAGAAATTGTTCGTTCTCAGTCACCTGTTGACCAGAAGTTTAGTCAATAATTTATAGCATAACTGTGTGGGGGTTCATTTTTGTCTGAAAATCATAAAAAAGTTGAAACTACTTAATGCTGAGAAACACATCACCATAAAAGGATATCGCCTTCCTTTTCCACAAATGTGACAGCTGATATTATGTGATTGTTGTTGTATAACTCATTTAAACAGGAACAACCCATTAATAGTTTCATAGTTTTAACCATTTTTATGACTATCAGACTATTTGGGGGGGGGGGCATTTGTATAGGTAAACTGTATACAGAGATCTATCACTAAACAATGGGTTATGTCTGCACATATGGACTTTCCCTATTGCGTACCTGTGAGTAAGAACTGCGACATTTTGGTCAAAATTCATACTACACACACACACACACACACACACACACACACACTAGTATAATAGTCTAATAATTTTGTTGCAGTCCTACTGCTCTAAGTGCAAGATTATAAACATTTATAAATATATATATATATATATATATATATATATATATATATATATATAAAATATATATATATAATATATGTGTGTGTGTATACATTTTCTGTACAAGTTTATATATCTATATATATCGCTCTCTCTCTCTCTCTATATATATATATATATATATATATATATATATATATATATATATATATATAGATATATATATATATATATACATATACGTCTGCAGTGGTGCAGCGGTAGCATTGTTGCCTCACAGCAAGAGGTTCTCCCATTCGATTCTCTGCTGGAGTGTGGGGAGCGCCTTCTATGTGGAGTCTGCATGTCCTCCTCGCAGTTGGGTGGGTGTTCGAAAGACATGCGTAAATGGGAGTACCTTCGTTGAAGGTTGAACATCGAGCTGGCATCTCGGCATTCGTCAAAATCTACTGCCAATCATTAGCGGACCGGAGTTCCACTGTGGCGACCCCTAACCGGGAAAAGCCGAAAGACAATATATATATATATATATATATATATATATATATATATATATATATATATATATATATGCTAATTACATACACTAACTCGGAGATCATATAATCCCTGAAAAAGGGGATATTTTCTTACTCTGAGATTGTCAGTCTTGCACACTTGGTAACCGCTGATCATTCAATGGGGCGTCCTACACGTGTATGTATGTGTGTGTGTGTGTGTGTGTGTGTGTGTGTGTGTGTGTGTGTGTGTGTGTGTGTGTGTGTGTGTGTGTGTGTGTGTGTGTGTGTGTGTGTGTGTGTGTGTGTGTGTGTACATAGATATATATATCTAGATATATATATCTAGATATATATATATATATATATATATATATATATATATATGGGTCTACTTTGTTTCAGTCTACTTTGTTTCATTGAAAGCTCATTTCACTGAATTTGAATTCACCCTGACTAAATTGCTGAAAGCTCAAATTATTGAAAACTCATTTT
This sequence comes from Protopterus annectens, assembly GCF_019279795.1. Taxonomy (NCBI): domain Eukaryota; kingdom Metazoa; phylum Chordata; order Ceratodontiformes; family Protopteridae; genus Protopterus; species Protopterus annectens. The sequence continues at coordinate 218,604,223 of NC_056735.1, forward strand.
CACCAAATCTTATTTCACTGAAGTGAAGTACTGGTACTGTGTAGAGTACTGTAAGGCAAGTAAAAGGTATACGCCCTTTTCCCCACTGTAGTGCTATCCTGGAGTTATTATATATATAGTTAGGGGTATGAAGGGGGTGTAGCTCTCCACTTAGTTTGGCTTTATATTATATTTCAATAAAAGCTTCAAAACAATACATTTTAAACCATAGACATGCATACTTACAACACCAGTGACTAACTCTTTCCAGAAGACAATATAAAGACAAATAAAGTGGAGCGCTACACCCCTCATTCCCTCCAATGTTGGTGGTTGTGACCCCCAACTATATATACTAACTCCAGGATTGCACTGCAGTGGGGAAAAGGGATATACCTTTTACTTGCCTTACAGTAGACTACACAGTGGCAGTACTTCACTTTAGTCAAATGAGATCCGGTGAAATGAGTTTTCAGTAATTTGAGCTTTCAATGATTTGGTCAGGGTAAATTCAAATTCCATGAAATGAGCTTTCAATGAAACAAAGTAGACTCCTATGTGTATATATATATATATATATATATATATATATATATATATATGTGTGTGTATATATATATATATATATATATATATATATATATATATATATATATATATATATATATATATATATATATATATATATATATATATATATATATATATATATATATGTGTGTGTGTGTGTGTGTGTGTGTATATTTATATGTATGTGTGTGTGTACAGAAGACTAGTACAGTGAATTGCAGATTCAATTATGTTACACTATAAATTTCAATAAAACTGCCCTCTATGCAGCTATCAAATAGGTCAATTATATAAGTAGACAATATGCAGTTATGGGGCACGTAACTTAAAAGTATTATTTTATATGCGCATATACTCACTAATAATATGCCAGATACAGAGAGAAATAAGAAGACTTCTTCAAATTTTAATGTGTTTTATCCAGTAATAAAAACACAATATTTATTATTTAATTTATGAGGGTTTGGCTCAGTAGCATTAAACGTTACTGTCTGAAAATCATATATTTTTTTAAAACACTACTTACATAATAGAACAATGAAAAGAAAAAGAGAATGACATTAAACAGCAGCTCAGTCTGGTGTGTTAATCTGGTGCCATGTAGTGCTTTAAATTCTAACAGTAGTTAAAGTAATGCAAAAACGCTCTTGTACCATCCATGGAAAGTTATCTCTACCATTCAAGTACCAGTTCATTTTGGTTTTGCTTTTTCTTGGATTTACTAGATCAAAAGTAGCAAACACAAGTGTCAACTGTCAGCTCAAGATTAAATAGACCTGACAGTTCAATTAGATGGTTTCTCATTTCTCTGCAGGCCCCCCTTTCACTTCATTTCCAGCAGCAGTTAATTGGTGTAGAAGTTCAGAAATAGCCATTCGAATACTCCTACTTATTGTATCGTACTGAGGCTTCATCGTGTATGGGGTTTAACTGTTAGCATGTGGCCTTGATACTGTGAACAATTGGTAGGTCATTAGCACATCCTGTAATTTAAAACACATATGGTGAAATAAAAACTTGAGCAAAAGGTGACATTTTCATGACAGGCTGCAGTGCTTAATTAAGGAAACTGAGCTCCGGATTGCTAAAGTAAGTGTTGAAAGAGGGAGAAAGTGAAACTTCCTGAAAGACAATCATTGATATGATATGAAGCTACTGTTTTGAAGAAGTGAATCTGTCATAATTTGTCCTTGCAGTAACCTTTACTTTTATCATTGAACCAGACTTTGGGTTCTTAGACTGTGCACAGGAAAACTCCCCCTGGCCAAAGTAAATACTTTGAGCCTTGCCACACAAATGAGCACATTTTGCACTCTACAAATTTTTAGTACATTTCTCATGATTACTTAAAGCTGTCATTTGTTTGGTTTGCAGAAGAAGACCTCCCATGCCATAGATGCACACTGCATGCAAGCACACACATGCATGCACACACACACACACACACACACACACACACACACACACACACACACACACACACACACACACACACACACACACACACACACACACACACGCACACACACGCACACGCACACCCACTCACACACACACACACACACACACACACACACACACACACACACACACACACACACACACACAAATACATTGTAATAAAATTTGATCTGATACATTATGCTTTTACTACTTAAATTCAATCAAATGCATGCATTCATTGACTTTTTTATTAGCATTTACTTTGACATATATTAAAATTGATATATAAAAGTTACCAAACTTATAAATTTACAGAATGGGCAGACATGCTAGGACCTTTGCTTAAAACGGATTTGGGTATATCCCAGAAAAGTTGGCATCATTGTTTCAGAAATACTCAACTAGACAAAAGATATCACCCTTTAAATAAAAAAACGAGGAGTTAAGTCATCATTGCATTACATTAAATTTGCAAGAAATTTGATTTTAAAACAAAACTAATAGTGCCCCTCCCTCAGGACTCTGCAGATGCAATTATTTCATTAATATAAATATTGTGCTAATGAAACAATAAACTGAAACCTTTCCCTAAAATGAATAGGAATAATGGAAATTCTCAGTGCTCAACTGATGATTTTTTGCCACATGGCAAAAGATGCCAGTGAGAACAAACACTCCAATATTCAGAGATCACTTTATGTTGCAGGTATCTTTATAAATAAAAACACTTGCAATACACAAGATATGTCTGTGGGCAGTGATAAGAGGACACACTTACAGCACTAGTGATCTGTTCTTTTTTACAGTGATTTGAGGTTGGGGTTGCATAAGAGAAATATACCCTGGCAGTTATTTCTTTCTCATAGGAGGGTAAACATCTGAGCTGGGACTAAAACAGTATGTGTGGATGACATGGAGGCTTCACTGAAATGAAAGGGCAGCAACAATATAACTGTTAAACAGTCACTAATATAACTTGTCCAGGAATGAGACAGTGAAAGTGTTTGAGGGCTAGCTGAAATACCTTCCACCAGCAATTATTTCTTTCAGTTCCTTCCAGACAAAGGTTAGCAATATATAAAAATATCCTCCATCCCACAAGGACTAGCAGGTTGCATGTAGCTTAACAGGTCGCACTCTTGTCTTTGGTACTGAAAGATCAAAAGGCTGTGTGTTCTATTCCCACACTAGGTAGATAGTTTATATTTTCCAGTACTGAGGGTGCTGTATTCCTGAATACATTTCCATTTGGATGAGAGATATTGAACTGAGGGCCTATCTGGTTGAGCTGGTTGTAGCTCAGGTGGATGTTAAAAATCCCTATCATTTACCACAAAGAGTAATGGTTCTGTACAATTTATTTACCTGTTTATACATTTACATATATTTGTACATTATTTGCAGCTATATAATCACAGTCATTCTCATTTTATTTGTGAAATCTTCAAAAAAACTATTTAAATTATACATTTCAAAAAATATTTATATTATATTTCACCCCACGACCACTTTTTTGTTTTATTAATGCAACCCAAAAGAACCCACATCTTTTTAATAACTTATTCATTCAAGCCCTCCAAAAGTCCCATGTAATTCCCAAAAAAAAGTTCTAGAAACTTTTTCTACATTCTTTGCTTACACATTTATGTCAGTAAAAAGTCACATCTGTCTTTGCTTGACTAACATTGAACAATTTATTTTCAGCAAATATCCACTCCCAAATCCACTTAACCTACTCACAACATAAAAAACATGTCCTGAAGTTTCCAGTACATCATATATTGAATATACCCTCACTGACATTACCTTATAAATCATGTGAAGTTATCCAAACTTATCCTTCACAGAAAAATCCTGTACTTGTAAAACAACCTCCAACCTTTCTTTCCTTTCGTGTATTAACTTTTTAACATCTCACTTAAATTATCCCATAGGTCAACAAAATGAAAAACATGCTTTACTTCTATATATCATTCTTTTTTCCTCTTCCCCTACATATAATTACCACATTAAAATCTTACTTCGTCATTCATTTTCTTGCTCATTATTTAAATTAGACAGCCTTTTATGCTGTCTCATTTTTTTTCCTCAAAATAAATATCATATTTATTATACATAATCCTAATTAGAATATTCTGCAGAGCATGATTACTTTTATCTAATAACCAGAGCAAATTTAAAGATGCCATAAGCATGACAGGGATAATTAACACCAGTCCCCCATTTTATACATATACATCACATCTGATTTCACCATATTTAACTTTGACCACCAAATATCACACCTGTAATCATTTTTTTTAACTGAGAACATTTATACTTCAGCCAAATAATCTAACTTCCCTAATAACTGAATTAATATGTCTGTCTTCTTTTTTTTTTCCAATAATAAATCTTTATTATTTTATTAATTTTTTTATACAGCAAAGAAAAAGAAATACAAATAATACCCAAATTAAACTAGTAACACCCATACTACAAACTATGTACACTATTTACATAAATGCTTCCATCCGTTAAACAACATCAATGAAGAAAAGAAAGGAGCATGTGATAACAAAAGTCAAAAGATCTACTATCATTAAAATGAATTGTTCTTACCAACTTTCAAACTAAGTATGCATGTCCTGGGGTTGAATTGAGTTTGGTACATTAAACTAATATAATGTTGAAAATTTGTTCCCACACCTTTGGGTCATTAATATTCCTTTTATTATCCTTAATTAAAAGTTTGTGTGCTAAAATATGTTTCATGGCTAAGCCTTTAAAGTTTTCCCATGAAGTTTGGAATGGAGTCAACCAATTTGTAGCTATATAAAGTTTCATTGGTAAGAAAATATTCATAAGTATAATCATTTGGGTTCTATCCAAATTATTAGGAGGGATATGTAGAATCATGAACTCCCAAGAAAGTGTAGACTGTTGATAACCCATCTTTTGTAGTTGGATTTTTAAGGAATTCCAAAGCTTGTATATACATTTACAGCTCCAGAACATGTGCAAGAGGTCCGCCGTTTGATCTTTACAGTATGGACATTTGGGCGAGTTTTTCGAGTTAAATTTATGCAAGCTAAGGCATGTATAGTAGGCATTATTAAATATCATCAATTGTATAAATATTAATTTTTGGAGAGAAACTGATTTTATTAAGTTAATTGCCTTTAGTATTTTATTATCTTCTATCAATGGTATTTTATCTTTCCAATATTTTGACAAGAGTATTTGATTTTGGTATTTCAACTCTTTTATCAGTTCACTTGTAGAGGTAATACATTTGGTATCTTGTCTAAGAGTTAACCATAAATTTGAACAGTTAGTTAACGTTTCCTCATCAATTTTAAAGTCTTTAAAGTAATTTATAGAGAGATCCTTTAATTGTCTCAAAATTGTTAAGTAATATTTAGAAAGATTCATCCCCTGCAACATATCATGAACTGAATGATTAAGATATGGATATATCTCAAGTAAAGTTAGAGTAATTATAAGTGGATATTTTTTAAGATCTATTAATTGATTATTAATTTTCAAATTTGGGTTCTTATGAAAGGGTTGAAAGATCATCATATGTTGCAAGAGATTTAATGATTGGAAAAGATTTTGTATTAGTCTTATATATATACCCTAATATGCTCCACTAAAGAAAATAATTTAAAAGTATCTTTACTTAAAAAGGGTAAAGCTTTCGGGTTAATATTCAAATTTACAATGTGTTTATGATTCATAACTACCCATTTGGGTGACCATTTATTACTAGAAATCTCATAGTAAGCTATTCTTAAGATTCTATTAGAATTTATTATTAAGTAATAAATTTCAAAATTAGGTAGATCTAGGCCTCCTTTATTTTTCGGAGTCATCAATTTGTCATATGATATTCTAGTCTTCTTAGGTTCCCATATAAATTTAGCCGATTCCATGTGAATTTGTTTGAAAAATTTCCTGGGGATCAAAACTTGAGTGGCTCTAAAAATGTACAAAATTCTGGGTAGCACATTCATTTTAATTATTGAAACTTTTGCCATTGTTGGTAATTTCAGATTATTCCATCTTCTTAAGTCGGACAATATATGATCCCAAAGAAACTTAACATTATTCACATAGAAATCACTGTTATCTGTAGAAAAGATAACACCCAAGCACTTTATCTTGTTCTCTGATTTAACTTGTCCTACCAATGTTAAAAGAGAAAAAGGTTTCGGTGTTTTCAAAGAAAATAAGTTGTTTTTTTAAGGTTTATTTTGTAGTTGGATACTTCAGCAAAATCTTCCACTGCTTTTAGTATTTTTTTAGTATCTGAAATTGGAGTCGTACAATAGATATTGAGGTCATCTGCAAAGGCAGTCATAGATATTTTAGTGCCATAAATTATTGGGGCATTATGATATATAATTTGCTTAATATGTAAAAATAATGGTTCTAAATACAGATTAAATAATATAGGAGATAAAGGACAGCCCTGACAAGTTCCGTTCTTAATTTGTATTCTTTTAGAAAATATTTTATTAATATATAAAGTTGTATATGAGTTATTATATAATATTTGTAATGTTAAAATAAATTCTTGAGGTATATTAAAAGTATGATAAAACATCGAACAAAAATTTCAAGTTAACTCTATCAAATGCTTTTTGTGCATCAATAATGAGAGCATAAACATTAATATTTTTTGACAGGCATAAGAAATTAATGTATGTAGTGATAAAGTATTGTCAGTAGTTTGTCTGGCATTCATAAATCTGGCCTGTTCATTAGATATTATTGAGTCTATTACCTTCTTCAATCTATTAGCTAAGATAGATGTCAAAATTTTCATGTCAATATTTAAAAGAGAGATAGGTCTATAGTTATCCGGGTTATGAAAGTCAGTATTTTCTTTGGGTATAAGAATTGTTCTGGATGCATTAAAGTGAGGATCACTAATTCCATTGTTAATCATATAATTAAATATATGTGGAAGTATTTTGCCAAAGGAACCACAAAAAGTTTTATAAAACTCTGCGGTCAATCCATCCGGACCTGGCGCTTTATGAGATTTAAACTTTTTAATTGTATCTACTATTTCCCCAGGGGAAATTGGCTTAATTAAATCTATTTGAGAGTTCTCATCAATTTTTGGAAAAACTAATTTTTTGCAAAAAAATCACTGTTAATCCTTTTCATAGAAGATTCCTGTCGATCACTGTAAAGCTGAGAATAAATCATTTCAAAAATACTCATAATATCTTCAGATTTTGTATATCTATTATTTTTGAATGGTATCTCAGTGATCTGAAAAGGTACTTTCGATTGATTAATGATTCTAGCTAATGCCCTTAAAGGTGTTTGAATATGATTAGCATATTTTGCCAACAATCTGTGTTCATAAAACGACAACCTACTATTCTGGACCAAAAAAAGCTCCTTTTGACATTTTAATAGTTCTTTTTCTGTTTGCTGGTTAAATTTCCTAATTAAATCCTGTTCTAATGATTTGATTTTAGTTTCCAGTCTTTGTATATCTCTAGTTGGAATTCTTTTATAATAGGTAGCTTTTTGCAAAAAAATCCCTCTTACTTGTGCTTTGGTTGACGCCCATTCAGTATCGGGTAAATGTTGTTGTTTAGATAAACTAACTAATAGAAGATCAATAACAGCCTGAGTTCCCTGAATTATATCTTTTTTATTTAATAAATTTGGATTTAGGGTCCAATTGTACCCTCTATGTGATAATCTATTTTTGGGGTATTTATTAAAATTTAAAGTAATTTTAGAATGATCTGATAAGTATCGAGCTTGTACGGTAACACTGGGATCTAGAATAATCAAACTTTCTGAAATCAAGAAAAAATCTATTCTAGACCACATTTTGTGACATGTTGAATAGAATGTAAAATTATTTGTATTAAACTGATTGATTATGTATTTAAAAGGATCATACAATTTAAAGTCAACTTTAAGTTTACTCAAAACTATTACTGCTTGAGTATTAAATGACCTATGTGCAGTTGATTTATCTAGTTTAGGATCTTGATATGTATTCCAGTCCCCTCCTATAATTATGTAGTAGTTATTATATTGATTCAAAATGGAATAAAGTGATACTATAAAAAGGTGTTGATTGTTACATGGTGCATATATATTAAGAAGTAAAATAGGTTTATCATAGAGGTTAGATGACAGAATCACGTAGCACCATCTTCCTTCTTTATCTATTTTAGAGTCTATGATTTTTTTTTGGTATTGGCTTTTTATAACTATCGCGACCCCCGCGCTATTAATTTTACCTTCCGAAGCTATAACCTCTCTGATCCATTTTTTTCCCTTTATAACTGCCCACTGATCATTAGTCAAATGAGATTCCTGAAGTAAAATAAAACATGCCCTAGCCTGCAAAAATAAATGAAGAAAAAGTTTCCTCTTTTTGAAGTTCTGGAGCCCTTTCGTATTCCATGAATCTATTTCCCACATAGTACAACCTTTAATTGATTCAAATATGGTTTACATTGGACAAAACAAAATAGATTCAAATATGTTTTCAAAAGATATAGTTTCTGGAAGCATTGTTGAAATCCCGTCCCACACCAGTGCCTACCCACTAAACCCCTGGACCAGGACATACATAGATTTTCCACAGTTAAACATTTTAAGGATTAATAACATCACTAAATAAATGTTCTTTAGATTAAAATATATTACAACTATATCATGCAAAAAACCTATGTCTACTACCACTAAATCTACAAAGCCTAACCTAAACATTCCCTATTAAACACTGCTAAACATCTACATCTCTTGTTTTATCAATTTCGGAAATTATGTCGAGGAAAAAAGTGTTAACAACATAAATTATCCTTGTCATTCCTCTCCAAACAATTCAAATATCTAACGAATGATAATAATATGTTGTGTCCCATTAAGAACATTCTGTGAGTATCAAAACTGATACTTTCCTGTAATATATACAACATACATCTTAAGAATAACTAAAAGACATTTTCAAAACCCCATGAAATTAAAAATGAGACACCAAACCATAATATACATTACAATAATTAGTTTGTAGAAATCTATACTGTATGTACTATTGTAGACAAATACGCTTCAGCATTAACTCTGCATGATGATTACGTATGCGCTGCTATGCAGAGGAGGCTAGATCAAATAAGTGAGTAAGAAAAGCATGCATTAAGGCATGCATCAAAAGACATGTTTAGAGTTTTATAATGTAATATTCAGAAGAGAGCAAAAGGCTAAAATAGTAAAAGGTGCTGGCAACCATCAAATTTGTCAGTATTATAACTGTTTTGAAGAAACTAAGAGTAGAAGTTAAACTAGCAAATGTGGTTAATATGCTAGTATAGGCATGACTGGAAAATGGATTGAAAAGTTCATGAAATTGTTAAGAAAAGTAAAGCACTGAGCCATAATGTCATGTAAAATCTGCATTGAATAATTGCTCATTAGTATTATTCTTACATATAAATGTTGACTTTCCCTTTAGATCTTGCATGCATAGTTTATTTTAGTTTTCAGTGAGTAACTGGGCACACATTTTCCTAAAAAAAAAATCCTAATGCTAGTGCTGTCTTGTTTTAAATTACCTTTCCTTTTGTTTGTGCCATGTGGATGGTAAAAAGCACACAGTGAGTCCAATGGCATTAAGTTAATTAAAATCTTAGCGATTAAACAAACATAAGTGATCTCAGAGTAGTCAGCAACTGTCAAAATGGCAATAACTGTAGTGATTAAAACAACATTACCATCCTTGTCTTTAAATAGCAAGCTTGACCACTCACTGACTACATATGAACTTTATATTAACACTAAAGTTAAAGCTGTATAATATTAAATTCCTTTGAGATTAATGTTATTCCACTTTATTGCATCAGTAAAACTGTAAATAACAACTAAATAATTAAATGATTGTAAGAATATATATGTATTTGGGGTAAGTTTCCTAGTGTAGCTGCTGCTCTCACCAACACTATTAAATAACCACACCAATTCCAAATATAATTGGATACCTAAATAATTAAATGTAGTGCGTAAAACAGTTCAATGTTTCCTATGTGCTTAACGTATATCCACTTGTACTATAATAGTCAATTTACGTTCTTCCACACATTTTTTTTCAGTTTCCCAAGCCTGGGAAACTGCCTTCGAGTTCGCAACGAGGGACCCTTTAAGCGAGCGGACTTCCGGATGCACCACTTCAAAACTGGCCCCAGAGCAACAAAAGAAGCATTTCCTGTAACTTCGTGATGGGACAGAGTTCATAGGAGCCATAAAAAGTCGTGAATGGCTCGCGAACGATCCAGCACTGAAAAACAAGACTTTATCAGATTAAAAAGAGGCCTGCAGAACCAAAACTTGAAACAAAGGATTCAGAAGCCTCGGATTAAAGCAAAACACAAATCCGACCTCTGTTATTGCAGCAGTCTCAACAGAAGGCCATGTCAGCTCTCTGAAGCAGGCAAGGATTTAAATATCTTCAAAAAGGTAGATTTTGCTTCTTTTTTTGTGGAAACTGAATATTTATTTCCATCGACTGTAAACATTAGTGTATTAGGATACTTCATTTGAAATTTAATCTGTTTTTCAATAAGAAATTTACAGTAAGCAGATAAAGCTTGCCTAGCTTGTCTTATTTGGAGAGGTAAATCATGAGCCACAGAAACTTTATTACTATTCCACATAATGTAACCTCCGTTCTTTTTAATAGCCATTATTATTTTATTAACATCTTGGTAATTGAGAATTTTAACATAGACTGGTCTTGATATATTTGATGCTTGCATTTCTCTCAAATCTCTATGAGCTCTCTCTATTATTATTTGTTTAGCTGTGTCAGAGTCATTAAACAATACTGTAAAGATTTGTGTAATGGAGGGAATTAAATTGTTGTATTGAATATTTTCAGGTATCCCTCTGATAATTATATTATTTCTCCTGGATCTCGCCTCATGATCCAGGATTTTTGCTTGCATAGATTGTATGTCCAGGTCATGAGTATCAGATTTCTTAGTCAGCAATGTTATTTTATCATCATTTTCAGATATTCTAGCTTCAGTTTTGTCCATTCTTTCTAGAATTTGACTACATGAAATGCCAAAAGACTGTACCTGCTTAGATAATTCTTCCAAAGCTTCCTGAATGGGTAGCAAAGCAGATTTAATATCCTCCATGTTCACTAGCTGGTCTGGTTTATTTTTATTCCCTGCTTTGGGAAGTTCCTGTTGTTTAATGGTTTTCTGCCTTTTCGAAATTAAGTCCTTTTCTGGTGATTGCAATTCAGAAAGTTTAGTTTTTGTTGTTGTTGTCTCCATACTTTTATCTTGTTTTGACATTATAAATCAGTATTGTCCTTTGCTGTAGCTTGATAGTAAATAGGCCAATTTTGTTATTCAGACAGATCCTTTGTTTAACACTCTCTTCAGAGTCAGTCAATCTGGTCTAATCCTGTTGAATTCTTTGAATTTCCGAGATTCGATCACCTCTCCTCAGATATTTGAATGGAGTAGATTTACCTTTTCAAAAGATTGTTGTTAAATAACTCATAGTATGGCTTCAGGGTTAAATTTTCCTCAGGATATATGCAGAGCTGTAGATTTGCAGTGTTCACAGAATGGCAGTCATCTTTGAATCAATATGTCTGTCTTCTTAACAAATATCAACTTAAACTTCTTCTAAAAGAAATAAATTTCCCTAACTTCTTTTATCACTTTCTCCCAAACTAATACCCAGAACTGAAACTTCTGACCTAGAAAAATGTGCACCCTTCATCTTGACCACATCCAGTAATCCTTTACCTTTTTCCTTGTTCATACATCAAACCCACACGATCCAATAAACATACTACCTGTTTCAGTACTTCTTTCATCCACACTTTTTTAACTATAAAAACTAAATTATTCATGTAAGAAATCCAAACTAGAATTTCTACTGAAATACTTAATAAATATTTCAACTGACTATGACTGTCATTCATTTGCCAAGAAATCACATTCATTACCATCACAAAAAGCAATCCGCTCTTCAGGCAGTCTTGCTTAATAACAATCTTAAACTGTCCTGTGTACGCATAGTGTAAAGCCTACACGGAAGGTACCATGTCAGTCTATGCAGTACCCCCTCTGGAGCACGCCATACATATTAATGAAGATGCATTACTGAGGGAGAGCCATGTAACATGGTTATTGAATCAGTGTAGGGAGTGTGTTACTGTGTCCTGAGATGAGTAACACACCCCCTGTACTGTCAAAGTGCCGGATAGCAATGTATGCAAGTGTAATAAAGTGTTATTATGTTCATTTTTTTCTATTGTGTTTGCGAGGCATGGCATGCAGCACTGGACATCTAAAAATAGACACCAGATACATTTAATTAAGAAGAAAGTCAAGTTTAACCATAACTGAGTGTGTTTGCGCAATGTACTGCGGTACTCAGTGGTGCTTAAACGTGGATGACAGGTATATGTAAACATATAGGAGCATTCCACATGGTCTGGTAGACAAATGGTTAGAGTGACAGCCTTATTTTCAGTAAGTGCAGGGTTTGAATGCACAGACAGGTTATGTTGTAAATACACATTATGAGAAGTACTATTAAATCCTTGATTGAGCTTTGTATGAATACACAGACAGGTTATTAAGCATTTATATTGCAAATACACATTATGAGATGCATTTTTAAATCCTGCTTTGCTGCGTTCGGCTAAAGCTTGCCATGCACTGCTTAAACAAGGAATGTTTTAGCAGTGCTTAGCTGGTTTGCACACTGCTAAGCACTGCTGAGCAGTGCCATTTTAAGCACTGCTCAGCTGAGCTCAGTGGGTTTGCATGGTGCAAAGCGATGTGTCACATTTTTAGAAATTGCCCAATGGCTGTAAAGGGAGGGGAAACAGGCTTATTTAAGTGCAACAGGCAGGAATACAGCAGAACCAGTTGGAGTTTGAACCTGGCAGGAGTTATGGCAGGTGTTGGAAAGGGTGTACACTTCTGGGAACAGAGGTAGGGCATTCTGGAGTCCAGAGGCATGGTTGGACTCCTTGTAAAATACCATGATGTCCAGATACTGCAGGGCTAGTACCAGGGATCATTGTACAAGTCAGAAGCCTGGGACTGGTTGGCACACAATCTCACCAGTGCCACTGGTATCCTCTGCACAGGTGAGCAGGTCTGTCTTCATTATGACAATATGAAGTGATGGAAGAAGGGACCTCTGGACACCTGGGTCCAGGATGATAGAGATGGGAATGCCCCCCAGGTTTGTAAATACTGTTTGCATTATTTTAGCAATACCTATTCTGAATGTGTGATGGACAGATATGCATAATGGTGTGCTTCTCTCCCAACAGCTGTAGAGGAGAGAGCTCACAACCTAGAGGCCCATAAAGGGCACTTGGCCAGGTCACACCATGAGTGTGATGAGTGCAGATGTATCTTGCAATCTATAGTCATATAAGCAAGAAAGAATTATGTATTAACTGCCATTAGGTATATACAGTTTTGATTGTACTGCAATGAATGTGGTCATATACCTGGAATGCAATAAGTGAATAATGCCAGGTATAGTTCAATAAAAATGAAAGCATGACACCTGATAATGTTAAGGAAATAAAGTTTCTACTGTATTAATTGTGGAATTACAACTGTATTGCAACACCTGCATTATATAATCTGTTCTGCAATAAAGACTGGAAAAATATAACAATCACTACATTAAGTCCATGCCTAAACCCTGACTAACTCAATTCAGCTTTTTAGTCTTTTCTTAGCTAGTAGACTATCAGCAAGCAGATACTCCACTCACCTGATGTGTCATATCTTAATGTACAGTTATGCCTGCTGAGTTTATCATTTCTCTACACTGTAGTTTCCCTAATGTGCTCTAAATTTGAGAAATTATTCTATCTCATTTTTTTCACTCTGTTAACATTTAGCATATGTCTATGTGTTCCTACTGTGGTGAACTATATGATATATTATATCTATATCCTTTGCTATCTTGGAATATTATTGTACTATTACTATTTATATTATTATTATTGTGGAGCTTTTCTCCCCGGGCCTCCGCTGAAAATGGGCATGTATCCAGTTGGACTATCCTGGTCAACAAATGTAAAATAAAAATAAATACAATAAAATAAGTCACCTGTAATAAAGCTGAGGTGTGCAATATGTGTGCATTTTGTGCTGTTCTTCATGAAATTGAGTATTACATCTGCTGTGAACTGAAAACAAAGAATACCACTAAGTGACTGAAGGTTACCAAATAGTGTTCTGCTAAACTGTAGATTTGGAGCTGTACTACAAGATATAATGCATTATGATATTTGTTCTGCACTAAGATCTGAAACAATAATATGAATGCCCAAGGTATATTATGTATATCAGGATTGTCTTGTGATAACCATATCATTTTAGCTATATGCATTCCTTGAGGTACGCTGCTGCAAGCAAGTATGAAATTGTAATAGCTGTAGACTGCAAATATACCATCTGCAACACTCTGATATAGCTGGTGCACATCACAGATATTTCCTCTGACTAGGGCCATATTGTCTACATCTGCATTTTATGTATTAATGCACAGTTCACCTACTATCTCTGTCATGCATGAATCTCATGCATGTGTGTTCAAGTGTATTTTGTTACCAGGTGAGCTCTAGGCAAATATCAGTCAATCAATATGCAGCAGTGGCTCATTAGCTCAGTTTGATAAATGCTATGTCTGATGTACATTTTGTCACACACAGACCAGGATTCAAATCCAGTGACAAGTATTACTAAATATTATTGAAACAGTTATGTATTGTTAACAGAAGTTCTCCCCACAGGAATTACAGGTAAAAAAATGGCTGTAGTAGCCATTAGCATGGGTTAATAATCTGTGTGTTCAGATGTACCAGAGTGTTAACAGCATTGCTCAGCAATGTGATAAGACTTGAGAAAATAAAGACAAAAAGTACAATACTAATAAAAGTTAATACAATAAATAAAATGTATAATCTTGGTATGACTGTATGCCTGGTGTGTCTGTGAATATCTGCTGATAGTCTAACACCATGTCTGCCAAGAATGGCATGATAGTCGTAAACGCTCTGTACTGTACATAATACATATCTTTCAAGTGTCACCCTGTCACAGACTGTGATCACTGTTGCCTAATCCCTCTGTCACAGATCTATCATTGACATGATTTATGTCAATAGCACAGTCACACTACATCAGTGCACAGTACACCTTGGTAGTCATATATATCCCCTGACATGTAATAGCCTTCTGTAGTTGTGTATCTGTAGGTGTTACAGCTTGGCCCATAATGTCCCATGCAGATAGCTTGAGAGGTATGTATGTGCTACAGAAGCTATAAAACACTTGTATACATAAAAGAAGGGCAGATCTGTAGAATATATTAGAGTATTGTTACAAACAATATACCCTATACTGGTATTAATGGACTGTATTTCTCTCTCTCCCCACCCCTTGTCTGCATCATAATTTATTATTGTTATACATCAGTTATGATTTACTATTAACATATGTTGTTCTCAAAATGTTATGTTGGGCCTTGTGTTTTATTATTATGTATTACAATGGTTGCACACTAACATACCTTGTTGAATTACCTATGTTATTAGCCTTATACCATAACTGCTACTGGAATTATTTTACTATACTGACTGTTATCTCACTTATTGTTGTGTTCCATATACTATGCAATGTTATGTTACTTGGGTTATTTTCAACATTCTGAAATGCTGTTATAACTATATAAATGTTATGTTAATTGCTAAGCTATATGCTTTGAAAATCAACACCATAGCTCGACTGGGTAGGCCAGTTCCTGGCGATCTGCCTACCCTACCTCAGCCAGCTGTGGTACCAGGTGTCTGCACATCTGGGACCCAAGTCGGTGGTGACCACTCTGCTGACCCTCCACCACCTATGGGTGGAACCACCTCAGGGGACAAGGCCCATCCCTCGGGGAGTGGGGGTGGAGGGGAGGGTTGTCACCCAGCATCAGCTACAGGTGATGGTGTGCAGGACTGTGCACCATGGCTGCAAGAATCACATGTACCAGATTGAGAGCAGTCGCATGAACCTGGAGGGGAATGGTGGCCCTGATGCCTAGCCTCCAGAAAGACCACCTTTGGGGCAATGAAAGAACAGTGTTGACTGATCATGGGTGGGGAGATCAGTCTTACTGCTGCCATCTGGGGGCACATGGTGCTCTGATTCCACAACAGTCTCCCCGTCCGAGGTGTTTACCCCCTCATGTGTCACACATCACCCCTGTATGCTGTCTTGTTTGCCTTGTCAGTCAGCAAAGACAACCTCACCTACCCAACTTACCTCTCCACACATACCTATATCCCTTCCCCAACATTCCACTCTCACCTCAGAAAATGGGCACTTGTCCCACAATAAAATATCACCCCATTCCTAGCTCTCCATTTTGCACCTGCATCCACTGGAAATACTTAATTATTACATGAATTAATCAACACAATTATGTTGCTCTCACCCCTCTGTTTTGGGGTTTGAGGCTCCAAATTCCAAATTCTCTACAACCTGCATAGTGATTGCTATAGAAGAAATAGAGAGCTATGGTCCTTTCCTACACCCATTCTGCACATCCCTACTTGCCTCTCAGTATGTTCCCCCCCTGCTTGTCACCATTTCAGCACTTTCCTATCACCCTTTTTTTTTTTTTTCAAATTAGCACAGGTTTAAGCAGGGCTAAATGGTGCAGCGTGCTGCACAAACCTGAGCAAACCACTTAAAACTGATTAAAAGTGCCTTAATTACCTACTGTGCTTCTGACACTGTAAGGCACATCTGCAAAATCACCCCTATGAAGTCTCAAACCCAGGCTCCTGTCAACTACACATAGTGCATTAGCCCACTAGGGGAGGGCAAAGGTCAAGTGACAGGGGCATGTGTCACAGTCTGCCCCTATAAACATACAGAGCTAAGAGACCAGCAGCTACTGCAGCAGCATGCATATTCTGATGCATATGATGTATGACACTCATGTGTCTTCTCCCTTACTGACCTCAGCCTACATTGTTTAATAATGAACTGCCAGATAATCAGAAAGTCATTTGACAATGGCCAAACATAGCATGCAAAACTGTGGACATACCACATAAATCCCAATTGTGGACAGCAGTTTTACCTACCCTCTGTGATGCTGCAGTCTCCACACCTCAGTAATGTCCATCTCAAAGACTATAAGAGGGGCCATGGCCTACATGAAGGCCTTAAATATAACACTGTTATGCCATGTCATTGGATAAGGAAAGTACAACCCAGCTCTTCTGGATCCAGGTAGCAAGTCTGAGCCACAGATTGGTGCATAGGGAATCACCTGTTATTGAGCATTACCTACAAAAAGCAATCAGCTGCCTATGGTAAATAGGTCTGTAACTTGCTTTACCAAGACTGATTGTTATTTTGGAAGCATTATTCTTAGGATTTCTGCACAAAAAGGATTACAGCACTCAACCAGGTATGTAATACAAGTCCCCATTTAATGGGACACAAATGGGAGGATGCAGTTAAGGGGAATAGGGATTACAACAGTAGGCCTGTAGTATATCTCTGGGAATGACATGTTGGTGATAGTCTGCTGTCCACCAGTTACAGGCATGCCTTTCAACTCTGCCTCCTGTGACTTAGATCACAGTTCTGACCATCTCACCCCCCCTAGAATGGTTGGCTCCTGTACGAATGTGAGTTTGACAATATTGACAGTAAGTAATGGTGGGCACAGCTGGCATATGACACAATGTACTGTCATTCAGCTCCTCTCAGTCTGTGAATGTCACACAGGAATAGTTCAGACATTGTACAGGTGTCCCTGACTGTCCCTGATGTACTCTGGCTAGGTCACTGTTTTGTTGACATTCATATCTCATTACTTGAGAGCTATGGCTAGCATACCCAGTAACCCCATACAGCACGGCTTCAGGTCATAGCCATTAGTAGTGGGGGGACAGAGGCCCTACCTCAGTGACAGAGTGTACGTATTGATCATACAAAGTAAAGGTATGACTACAGTAACAGATATTACTGTAACATAACTGCTTTCTGAGGGTTCTGGAGTGTGACAGTCAGATTATCCCCAGTCTAAAAACAACCATCAAGTATTGTCCAACCATTTGCCAGACATCCACATGTGTCTGGCAAAGGATCCACATATATCAGGCATGCTTACACATTCCATAAACATCTGTGTACTGGAGAAGTAGGACACCTACAGAGAAGATACTCTACAGCACGTTTGTATTGCTGCCTGTCATTGTGGCACATGGATGTTGCTGGACTGTCCCCATATACCTGTAATAACCCACACCTATTTGTCAAACAGTGGCTGTCTGACATGGTACTGGGATGTTACCCATAGGTGACACACCACATTAAATTGCATTGATGGGAGTGGAGACATAGACCACAATCATCACAGCACACAGGGACATAACCAGTATTGCTACCATGTTGCTGATAGCTGCATACATACTGTGTTGATAGATGGCAGAGTATGACATGTGAGGTAGCAGTGGATAGTGCAGGCTAATTTGGATGTGCAGGGTCTATACATAGTGGAGAGCAATGTATGTTGTCCTGCGATGTGTTCCTCTATTCTTGTCTTTCAAAAAGGATGTATAGATGGAGGCACCTGCCATTTTCAGCTGCAGAAAATGATGTTTTCCTGGATGGCCTCAGACTGCATAACAATGTTCTGCTGTCCAGGAATCATCAGAATCATGATCAAAATGCAACACTGTGAGCTGACCTTGTCACAGCAGTCGACTGCTTAGGGCTACAGGACAGAAGCTATGAGCAGATCCAATACTGGGTGACAGACATTGTAAATGCTGCGCAGCAAAGGGCTGCTGCTGTGACCAGGGACTGTGTTGCTACCAGTGGAAGGTCTGCAGCAGTAGAACCACTCTTGGCCACAGAGGAATTCCTGGCAAACCTGGGATCAACCACCAGGTCCCAAGCATCCATCACCTCATACATCATGCAGGTGGGTGCCACAGCATCCACAGCAGAGGAGCATCCAGGTAAGCCCCCTGTGTTCATCACTATAATATTGTATCAGTAATTGTGGCAGCCTCTGCATACCAGTACAAGGATGTCAGATCAATCTGCATTGGGGGGTTGTTTGTAGCGCACAGTTGTGCACACATACTCAGAATGTCAGCAATGTCGGCAGTATCACAGTACCTACTGTACATGTTGATATACGCACATATCATCCTGTAACAATGTCACATTTGGTATTTGTGACAATACCTCTCCCTCACATTTCCATAGGTACGTCAAGAGTGGCCAGAGTCCAATGTCCTGTACCCAGTGAATGTGATACCTTTTTTGTATGGATCATATATACCCTAAGAATGTTAAGGGCTACCATTTTGCTGTAGACACAACTGATATGCTTAGCTAGAGTGCACTACTTGTGTGTTCATTTTCAGAGAGGTTAACTGAAGTGCATTAAATCAGTAATCACATTAGTGTATGTGCAGGAGCTGTAACATATTTTCACTTATTTTTGTGAAGGTCTATGCAGTCTGCTATACAGGAGGCAATAATATGCTCAAGATGAGTGCACTGTGTTTTAGGTGTAGGTCTATCACACACACTGACATAGCGCTTAACTCACAGGTGTATAGTAGTAGAAACATTAACCAGATGTAGCTGCAGTGCATGTGGTTTAATTGGCCTGTCTTTTCTGTGTATGTTCAACTTCAAATCATCCACATTGGAATGTACATAAATGAGCTTGATAATCCAGTGTTCTGGACATACAATCACCTGGATGTAAGAACAGAAATTGCACCTGTTACACGGGTTCATATAATTCCCATGTCCTGAGTTTTGGCTAAACACTGTCTTGGGATAACACAAGATCTGTTTGAGATTTTTCTTGTTACGATAGACAAACCTAGGTCTATCACCACTAATCATCCAATGTCCTTGGTGTAACAAATGGGAAGGACATCAACGCTGTTCGCTGAATAATATTCTTGGGCACCATCTGAAAATATATCCACAGAGCTATACGGCCACTAATTTTTCAACGTTAACCAGTCCATCAGCTAATTTTTCAACATATACATTGTATTGATCTCGTTGAAAAAATGTTGTAATTAGAGGTCATCCAGGAAAATCTTGTCCTGACAACAGAACACATTGGACACTAATACTGTATTCAACAAAATGAGGACTAGATCTACATCTGGACCTGTCATTAACTCCGTTCTCCTTAAGTATGTGTCAATCATATCAAGGCCATCCTCATTGGGGATGACCGTGAACAGTGACTGGACATCCATGGTGACCCAAATGACCTCTCCTGCATACGGACAAGTGCCAATGAATTGGTACAAATCTAACAGGAATTGCCTGGTGTCTCGTGGTTCAGTGGACGTATAACAGGGTCTTTGTGGACCTTACATGTAAAAACTCAAACAATTCTTGGTCAATGATCTCATTAATTAATAAATTATTGAGGACAGTCTGTACTCCTTGTATAATAAGGTCCACTCTGTTGTCTGTGATGGACACATAGAATCTTTCATCTCCCAACATCTTCATCATGTCATCATGATATCTGTCAGTGTCTAAAACCACTATCCCACCTCCTTTGTCAGCTGGACGACAAGTTTTTTCTGTGTATGTGTTGTCTGCTTGTGTGTTGTGCATGGGATCAGAAGTAAGATGTAGTATGTGTAATGCAGTTGTGGCACCTCACGTGTGCATGTGTGTGTGTGTGTGTGTGTGTGTGTGTGTGTGTGTGTGTGTGTGTGTGTGTGTGTGTGTGTGTGTGTGTGTGTGTGTGTGTGTGTGTGTGTGTGTGCGTGTGTGCGTGTGTGCATGTGTGTGTGTATGTGTGTGTATCCCCATACATAAGAGTGTAGGTAGTAATGTACTTCTTTTGTCTTCCTCCTCACAGGAGAATGTGGGGTTTGGAGTCTGTCCCCCTCACAACCTGATGTCAGTGTCTCATTAAACTTTGATGATGATGGTGGCCATAGTGAGGCACAGGTGGGGTTGTTGGGGGCTGAGTCTGTCCCATGGGTTGACATCTCACTTCATCCTCCATTGTCTCCTCGCACAGTCCTTATGGCCACACATGACCAGTCCCCTGCAGCCACAGATATCTGACAGAGTATGACTGCATTGACCAGGAGAGTGTGGCTACAATGGCATCAGTGAGTGTAAACACTAACCATAGCCAGAGAGCTGGCAAGGTCCCACACAGGCAGATTGACCAGGGTGTTCAAAGGAGGACTGCTGCCCATCCACTACCTGTCACATACGTCACACCACAAGTTACTCAACGCATATTTTGGTCCATCATGGAGGTACAGACATGTTCTGAATGCAACACCAAATGAATGCACAGGATCATGAATGCATCACTGTCTGACATCTGTGACTCCCTCCACCACATTGGTGATGCCATGCATTATTTCACTGATGTAGTGGACAGACAGTGGGGTGATACATTGTCAGTCCTTGACTGCACATTGTCTGTGCTAGAACATGTGGTGGGAGTAGAGCATCGGACACATGGCCGTAGGTCAGCAACCACATTCGCTGAC
This sequence comes from Protopterus annectens, assembly GCF_019279795.1. Lineage (NCBI taxonomy): Eukaryota > Metazoa > Chordata > Ceratodontiformes > Protopteridae > Protopterus > Protopterus annectens. Next base: position 218,625,818 of record NC_056735.1, read on the forward strand.
AGTCCACATGGCCATGCCCACTCATGCTCCCCCTAGTGGCAGTACCTCCAGCACTACAGAAGGGAGGGTGCTGTTCACACCATGATGTGGCAGGCCATGGGCACAGGGACCTGGGCAGTCCCATGAGGGACACGGGGCCAGCAGACACCAGTCACTATCAGTGACTAATACCACATCTGACCATGGGTATGGTGATGCCAGTGCCACTTCTGCCAGAGCCACTTCTTGTGTTCATGGCCAGATATGGTGAACTGTCCATTCTGGCATGTATGGTCCACAGCTTTCTAGCATACCTACTTGTAGGGCTATCACATGGCTTGACTGTGTCACGCACACACTCATACATCACTGTCACATGCAGGCCACCAACAGACAAACACAACACCTCTCCATGGCCCAGCTGACCAGCACCCCTTTCTTACTCCCACACATGATGTCAACTGTTTAGCACAGCCTAGGCCTCTGGCACCCCCACATCACAGCCTGTGCATGTGATGATATCTACGCCACATCCCTGCCATCCATACCATCGATGCAGAGACAGGCAAATATGTGTCTGATGCAAAGGGCGAATATAGTGCATTACATGACATTATTTAGTGTGGTTGTGTTATGCCATGACAGGTGCTGTATGCTGGAATGTGTCATGAGTACACATCAAAGTGTTTGTACCTTTGTTGCATGAAGTTAGATTGGTGATGGTGTTGCAGACTGACCGGTATCTCTCAGAACATTGTATGTTTCATGTTGCAGGGGTCTGTGTGGCTATGCTGTGGAGACTTGATGGCAATACCCTGACTCTGGATGGCATAGTAGCAAAGCAGAAAAATGACATCAGCAAGGTACAGCTATATATGTGCATGGTTACCTAGGTGTGTATGTGTAGAAGAGTGGGTCAGGGGCAAGGGGGAAGGACAGCATAATCCTGCATGCATTCCCCATGACAAAGCATGCTACCCTTGATACATGTCACCTGTGTGTTCCGTAACTACAAATGTAGGTGGTGGCAGATAGCATTTATGTCTAGGTAGATGTGGGCTATTTAGGGGAAGCAGCTACTCACAGGGCATTCAAATGTATAGCTATTGCACACACATCAGCAAGACAGGCACACTGCTGCAAGAGGATATATTTTGACTAACACATACACATCCACAGAGTTGCCCTTTTTGAGATTAGAACCCCTATCTATCTAGTAGTAGATACTATAGTACTACATACTTATTGCATGCACCACAGAGCTTATGTGTTTTGAGAGTGTTTTCCACTGCTGTTAAGGTGGATCACATCAGCAGGCCCTGTAAAGGAGGCCAGTGGGGGATTGACAGGGCCTTTAAATGTATAACCATTGCACACAGATAGGTGAGACAGACACACTGCTGCAAGGTAGTAGTTATACATACACTCACAGAGTTGCCCTTTTCGAGATTAGGGTCCCTACCTATCTAGTAGTATGTACTATTGTACTGCATGCTTATCACTTACACCATGGAGCTTATGTGCTTTGACAGCATCTGCCAGTGCTGTTAAGGTGGATGACATCAGCAGCTGTTGACAGGGAGGCCACTGTTGTGGAGGATGCTTGTCACAGGACCATAAAATGATTGACCATTGCACAGACATAAGCCTGATAGGCATGTCTGTACTGCTGTATGGGAAACATATACACACACAAGGTAACTGATTTGAGATTATAACCCCTATCTACCTACCATTGCATACAACAGCTCATAATATTAATTCCATGTGCCACTGGTTACATTTAGTGTACAATCACTCTACACCTTTATGTGACTATAGATATATATATATATATATATATATATATATATATATATATATTAAAACAAAGTAAATCAGCTGTAGCAACACACAACCACAAGTACCAGGAACCAAACAGCAAAAAGCAGCCACTAGGCCAATAAAGGTCCATCCTCTCCACAAAAATCCACTCCAGGTGTATAAAAATAACGTTTTAATAATACAACTAGAACAGATTTAGCACTTTCATTTCAATCACATGAAACTTCTTCAGAATAATCAAACCTATAACATCATTCTATGTATAAACAACCAGACTAAATATGATTGGTCCACAAATTTAACATTGAGAATACATCATTAAGTATGAGGCTCAACAAGTATATTAAAGGCACATGCTCACAAAACCCCAATGCAGCAGACATAAAACAAAAAAGGTAATTTTAAAACCATGTAAACTATATGTGATGCTTGAAATACATACATTCCACATAAAAATCTACATAAAATGTAAATGTATACTTAAAAAAATGCAGTGCAGGTTTTATTGTGTATAAATATGTATATGTACTAATTCTCATTTTTCATATAATACTTCTCATTTTTAATGCTGGTACAATGGATAAGTGGTCATTCAGACTGGGGCTCGTGCAAGCATCTATCTGCAACTGCCATATTAATTCACGAAACTTTAGTAAAATTTCCCAGTCACCACCCCAGTCTGAAGGTCTAACTTGTTCAGTCACCCATAATTTAAACTCTGCTTAGTCACACACCATAAGGTGTCTGTAGAGAGCATTGGTACCTTTTTCTTACCAATATCATAGCCATGTTTATCCATTCTATTTTTCAAACTTCCTTACCGTTTTCCCGATGTAATATGAAAAACATTTTTGACAATATGCAAGATAGATCACTTCTCTAGTTTGACAATTAAAGTAGCCCTTTGCTGTCATTTTAGTATTATTATTAAGATTGGGTAAACATAATTTGCTTTTATTTACCACCCATCCACACTGGGAACAGTGTCCACACACATACATACCTAGTTTTCTCCTTGTCCACCCCCATTTTTACTAGATTTTCCAATGCCCTTTTCAAAAACATTTTTTAAATTAGTATTTTTGTGCATTTTTAAGCGTACATTTACATTTTTTTTTAAAGATTTTATGCAGAATTTATGTATTTCAAGTATCACATATAATTTACGTTTTTAAAATGACCTTTTTTGTTGTATGTCTGCTGCATTGGGGTTTTGTGAGTATGTGCCTTTAATATACTTGATGAGTCTCATACGTAATGATGTATTCTCAATGTTAAATTTGTGGACCAATTCTATTTAGTCTGTTTGGTTATATATAAGATGATGTTATAGGTCTGATTATTCTGAAGAAGTTTCATGTGATTGAAATGAAAGCACTAAATCAGTTCTTGTTGTATTATTACAATGTTATTTTTATACAGCTGGAGTGGATTTTTGTGGAGAGGATGGACCTTTATTGGCCTAGTGACTGTTTTCTGCTGTTTGGTTTCCTGGTACTATATATATATATATATATATATATATATATATATATATATATATATATATATATGCCACATACATATCTGAGGCAGATAGGGAGAGACAGATACATATACATAGCTGTCTGTATGCACAGAGATATATTCACTTCTCAGTTCTTTAGGCAGATGAGGCATCAGACATGGGCCGAAATTAGCTAAGTGTACAAGCAAGCACAGTGTGACCTTCAGTACTTCAAAGGTAACTCCAGGCCAGACCTGCCTGTACTCCACTCCAGGATTTTGTGTGCTACAGCCAATTGGCTGCTGCATCTGATTTAATAGTCTAACACCTCCCTGATATTATGTCCAAGAGACTACCCGGCTGTGAGCTGAGCATAATATCTGAGTTATACCTAGGGTGTGTACAGATTGTAATACACTGTACAGGATTTTGCTTCATATGTGTGGTACATTTTACACAGCATTGTGATTTTCTGGTGCATCAGTGGCAAATCATTATAGACTGATGTTAGGAATTGATAAGAGATATTTGAGTTACTGACTCCATACACAGCGGGGAACCCATGCTATTGCATGACCTGTTATTCTCTGCACTTTCTCCATGTGTCTAGCCACTAGTTAATCCTTCTCCTTGTATGTGGGTCTTTGTCTCACTCTTGTTCATGGCTTTGTCCATATTTTCTGCTCTAAGTAGTTGTAGGTATGCTATGACTGGAGTACATGATGTAACACCACAAACAGGGTTACAGGCTTCACACCTCTGACTGTACATGTTTAGAATGATGTCCAGCATTCTGCCCCATATGTCTGCTCTGCTCCTCAGACAGTTGCATTTTTTTCAGTAATATTCTACTACATGGTGCTCACTGACTTGTTGTGGGTACTGACACAGTTATGTGATAGCCTTTACATCCTGCTGCTACTCTGACTTGTTATAACCTGCTGTTATACACGCCACCTTCTAGGTTACTCAGAGCATGTGAAATGTCCATAGATGTGGCCCCATGTCCCTCCATTGTCTGTGGCTTTGTCCAGCTTTATTGCAGTAATAAATAGTGACATATTGACAGTCTGTGGGTCTTCTACCACAGGAGTACCTCACATGCAAAATTTTAGGTGCAGTCAGCTTCAAACCCTGAACACCATCGACTATGCTAATGTACTTAGCCCACCAAGCCACATCAGCCACCAGAAAGTGAAGTTTAATTCCTGACTCTATCAATAACAGACAGACATACACTTTGACCTTTGACTCCTGCATATTGAGGATATAGAACATGTCACCAGGTTGTTTGGGACAGCCCAGGGATTGTGTGGACTGCTGCTATAATCTTGCAAACATACTGTTACAGCAGTTGTATGGGCACATGGCTGTGTTGGGGGTAGGGGACTCTAGCTTTGACAGTCATGCGTCTGTCCTATGACCCCACTGTTTGAAATTTTCCTCTTATACTGCAGTGAGTTTTGCTGCCTTGTGACCTACTGCATATTATGGGGCAGCCAATATTGGACAGAGAGTTCCTGTTCTCCCACATAGCTGTTATTTCTCTGCAGGTAGCCCAGTAGCCCACTCTATTCTCTTGCATACATGCAACAGGTCCATATATATGCTACCATAGTCTAGTACCCCATACATTTGTTGTAAAGAAGAGTGACTTACCTTGTGAATGCAGCAGTTGAGATAACAGTGCTTTAGGGCTGACTGTGTTTGATGCATACAGTACACAGCCAATACATGGTAAAGTACAGGTTGTGTGGTGTGGCTGGTATCCTTTTTACTATGTATGTGAGTTGGAGTGAGGTGTCAGTCCCTAGGACCCTAGGTTGTCAGTGCATGTGCTATGCATTGCCTCTTTGCCAAGGCCATGGCATACTGGACATGTCTATGTCTGCCTACAGGGACAGGCTCAAGGGGGAGTCCTCCTCCGAGTCCCCCTGTGGATGTGGTTGTGGGGACCTTGGCACTGGTGGGGGGTTGTGTGTCGCTTCCCTGTAATGATCCTGCCACAGCTGTTTCCACAGAATCATATTGTATAGCATGGCACATACTGTGAACATCTGTGCACATGTGGCTGGAGAGTACTGCAGGGCTCCACTAGATATATCAAGGCAGTGGAACTGTGACTTGAGCAGCCCAAATACATGCTCTATGTTGTTCCTAGTTTGTGCGTGTTCCTCATTATTGCAATCTTTGGTAGGTGTATGTGCATTTCTGATGGGTGTCATCATCCATAGTTCCAGTGCATAGCCAGCATCTCCCAGTAGATGGCCAGATGGGATGTTCCCCCTGGAAAACATCTGGTACAGCTGTGATGCATGCCAGATATGGGAGTTGTGATAACTGCCATGGCTGCCAGCGCACACACACTCATGATAATGCTCTGGGCACTGCACATGACCTAGCAGTTGGTGGAGTGATACCCTTTGTTGTTGATGTAGACTCGACCCTCCTCACTGGCGGTGCTATGATGTGGACATGAGTGCAGTCTATAGCATCCAGTACCTCAGGGTAGTGTGCTACACCATGGAAGAGACGTATACCGCAGGTCCTCTCCTCAGGGGTGTGGGGTAAATAAATGTGCTCACTGGCATGTGTTTCCATGGCAACCAGGAACTGGAGGAGTATTTTGGATGCAGATGCCTGTGAGAGCCCATCATGTCCCCAGTTGGTCTTTGAAAAGTACCTATAGCTAGTATCCTAAGGGCTACACATACCTTTGTTTCCACTGGGATGGGTTCCCCTCTGTTGGCTCTGGGTCTGAGTTGAGGGTGGCAGAGCTCAGAGAGTTCTTGTAGTATGTTGCTATCCACCCTGTAGAGCTCTACAATCTTCAGCTCATGTAGCTCCTGGAAGGTTACCCTGGGCCTGAATACTCTTCTCCTTCTCAGTCTAGGCCTATTGTCAGCAGCAGCAGCACTGTCCTCAGCCTCTAGCACATAAAGCTGTTGCAGAGCAGCATCAGCCCCTAGCATTCTGTCAGTTAAAATTCCCAAGTCTGTACTCCAATGGTGCAGAGTATGTGGGAAAAATCAGATTGTAGAGTGTATGCATACTTTTTAGAGGTGTGCTGCAGATGCAGCATGTGTGATTGGCTAACTATGATGCATTCCACCTGCCAGGTATACTATTGAGGGGTTTGAATGGCCCAGTGTCAGTGGAACAGGGCTTATCAGTCATTTGTACATGATTGGCTTTCCCAAGCTGTTTCCTTTTTTATATATACTGCTTGTCTGCTAAACACTGCAGCACTGTGAGCAAACCCATGGCACTGGTGTAAACACTGCTCAGCAGTCTGGACACACACCCTTGCTTAGCTGAGCTGAGTGGCACACAAAAGGGTACTGCTGAGCACCAATCCACTTAAACATATAGTGACACACACCCTTTTCATGTCAGCTAGCTGTTCTGCAGACACCAACACTGTTCTAGAGCTACATGGGTTTTATCTGTGGACACAGTGGCCCATTCTTGCTATTCAGTAACCCCAGCTCATTTGCATACAGATCCTTGCACATTACCTGGATACTTCACTATTCCATAGACTGCCTCCTTAGCAACCACTGAAATCTATCATTGTACATAGTCCCTGCAGGGCCCTATAATGCATTATTCTCACATATTTCTTATTTTTAGTTTTTGAACATTGTACATAGTCCCTGCAGGGCCCTATAATGCATTATTCTCACATATTTCTTATTTTTAGTTTGTGAACATTGTACGTAGTCCCTGCAGGGCCCTATAATGCATTATTCTCACATATGTCTTATTTTTAGTTTTTGAACATTGTACATAGTCCCTGCAGGGCTCTATAATGCATTATTCTCACATATGTCTTATTTTTAGTTTTTGAACATTGTACATAGTCCCTGAAGGGCCCTATAATGCATTATTCTCACATATGTCTTATTTTTAGTTTTTGAACATTGTACATAGTCCCTGCAGGGCCCTATAATGCATTATTCTCACATATGTCTTATTTTTAGTTTTTGAACATTGTACATAGTCCCTGCAGGGCCCTATAATGCATTATTCTCACATATGTCTTATTTTTAGTTTTTGAACATTGTACATAGTCCCTGCAGGGCCCTATATTGCATTATTCTCACATATTTCTTATTTTTAGTTTTTGAACATTGTACATAGTCCCTGCAGGGCTCTATAATGCATTATTCTCACATATGTCTTATTTTTAGTTTTTGAACATTGTACATAGTCCCTGCAGGGCCCTATAATGCATTATTCTCACATATTTCTTATTCTTAGTTTTTGAACATTGTACATAGTCTCTGCAGGGCCCTATAATGCATTATTCTCACATTTGTCTTATTTTTAGTTTTTGAACATTGTACATAGTCCCTGCAGCGCCCTATAATGCATTATTCACACATATTTCTTATTTTTAGTTTTTGAACATTGTACATAGTCCCTGCAGGGCCCTATAATGCATTATTCTCACATATTTCTTATTTTTAGTTTTTGAACATTGTACATAGTCCCTGTAGGTCTCTATAATGCATTATTCTCACACAGACATTGCCAACATCCTAGCTGACAGGTTCAGCGCAAACTTCTCCCCCCCCTCCCCACCAAAAGGGCAAATATCTATCCCAGCAGAGTGCTGCCCCCCTGACATCTCAGATGGTCAGGTAAGAGCCGCCCTCTCCAAAGCAAAAAACACAGCATCAATGGGACCAGATGGTGTCCCGGGCTGCGTCCTACATGAACTCCAAGAAGAGCTAAACCCAAACATAAAACTACTGTTCAATCTCAGCCTTACTACATGATATGTGCCCAAAGAGTGGCGTACAGCAACAGTGGTCCCTCTCCATAAAGGTGGTGCCTCAACGGATCCTGGAAACTATCGCCCCATAAGCCTGACTAGCTTGGTCTGCAAAGCTATGGAAAGGATCATCATGGACCTTATAAATAAAGATATTGGGGACCTACAAACACTGGATCCTACCCAGTTCGGCTTTGTTAAGGGCAGATACTGCCTATTAAACCTGGTAGATTTCTTTGAAACAGTCACCAAGGCCATTGACGAGGGGAAGGTGGTCCACACAGCCTACCTGGACCTCGCAAAAGCCTTCAATACAATACCCCACTCAGGCATTATAGATAAGCTCACCAGCTTAAATATAAACCCCTATGTCACTAGATGGATTGCAAACTGGCTCAAGGACAGAACCCACATGGTTAGAATTGCTGGAGCCATGTCAGACTCCAAACCAGTTACAAGTGGTGTCCCACAAGGCTCAGTCCTGGGACCTCTCTTGTTCGGTATATATTTCTTGGAGGTACAGGCCAACACTGAAGGACTGTGGCTGACCAAGTTCACAGATGACTGCAAACTGGGCACCATAATCGACTCTCCAGTCGACACAAGCATCCTCCAAAAGGGCCTCATAGAAACAGACAACTGGTGCCAGAGCCATGGCCTCAAGCTAAATGCCAGAAAGTGTATAGTCATCCCCTTTGGCAAAAACAGTGCCCACAAATTACCACATAGGTGGTAATCCATTAAGTACAGAAGAAGTAATTAGGGACCTGGGGACCCAAGCTGATAGCAATCTCTCATTTGACAACCACGTGGCCAAAGCGGGTAGAAAACATTTTATATAGCCCACCTAATCATGAAGGGATTCACATCTAGATCAGGGAGGTCATTGTGCCTCTTTACTCATCCCTCATCAGGCCCATAATTGAGTACAATGCCCCTTTTGGGATGTACCTTACCAGACACCTGCAACAACTGGAAAGACCCCAAAAGTACCTCACCAAGAGGATCAAAGGGCTCAAACAGATGCCATATGCTGCCCGGTTAAAGAAACTCCAGCTCTACTCAGTGGCATACCACCTGTTCAGAGGCGATCTGTGCCTGACGATAAAGCCATGTCCAACCCGAATTAATGGACATGCTGCACCTCAGAAAATCCAAATCCCATCGAGCTACGCTCGAGAGACTTGAACCTCAGCACTGAAATAAATAGGACATGCTGGAGGGACAGATTCATAACCCAGAGGCTCCCTTCACTCTGGAATAAAATCCCAGTCCAGGTTAGGCAGAGTCCCTCATTGACTCTCTTCAAGAGGAATCTTGATGAGTGGATGGGAGATCGTAGGTTTACCCCGGGTATCACTTCTGTGTCACTGTTAGACAGAGGCACAGTATACTAACCTTGAAAAAGGGCATAGCAAAATAAATTTAAAATGGGTGGCGAAAGCCAAACACATTCTGGCTAGGCTTACAAATGCCCTAGGGCAGATAGCCTAGTATGAACCTATGAACCTATGAACCTATATGTCTTATTTTTAGTTTTTGAACATTGTACATAGTCCCTGCAGGGCTCTATAATGCATTATTCTCACATATGTCTTATTTTTAGTTTTTGAACATTGTACATAGTCCCTGCAGGGCCCTATAATGCATTATTCTCACATATGTCTTATTCTTAGTTTTTGAACTTTTTACTATTTTTTTTTTTTTTGCATAACTGCATGTTTGCGCTCTCTGTATGCCACACAAACGTCATATGGGTATTAAAAAAACTATTATTTTTTTATTATTTTGCATTAGGTTTTGGACTCACATGGCATAGGTTTGCACATATCTGTGCCTACTATGACAATTCTGACCTTCTAATTGGGCTTTTATAGCCCCTGTTCAATTTCTACATTTCTGCACATGGAAATTTTCCATGTGCACTTCTAACACCAACACAAGTTCTGCACAAATACCTATCTGCTTCCTGGATCACAAAACAACCTAATGTGCATGCAGTTCACCTACTTAAGAGGTGATTTGCATGCCATGTACACTTCCGTGTCTGCACGCTCGTGCACACCCCTTTGCTCTGTTTCCTGGATCTCATGGTTGCTTAATTCCATGTTAGTTCTGTGCCACTCTGCCCACATGGAAAATCACTCTGTGTAAGCTTTATTGAATTCCCTCCCGTATGTCCTAACTTAACTTATCATTTAAAATATTTTAATCCATCTTTTACTATAAGCAAAAATTAATTGCAGGACCCTTACTTTTACACCTCATTCCTTCATTTTTGTCCTATTAAGTGTCAGTATTCTTTCTTTCTTTTTTTTTTTTTTGTTCTCTGATATCACAGTTAAAATCATCAGTTATTACCAGAAACTCATCAATAGCAATATATGGCAGAAATCTTTCAAATAAATTTTCCCTTTACTTTACCTCAGTATAGGCACACACACACACAAACTAATCTATATATCAATTCCTTACAAAAAATAAATAAATAAATTAAAAAATAGCCCTTCCTGATACAAGTACAATCTTTAAAAAAACTTTAAAATTTGTCACGTGCCCCTCTCTAGTATAAAAGACGAGCAGGCAGGGTACTTATTACATAGAAACACATCAGGATGGATAGCAGCATTACAAAATATAAACAAACTGATTAACAGACAGACTACACAGACATACATGCTTACATTTCAACAGCTTACTACAAAATAGCAGTCAGGCTCACATGTGCTCAGTATTTATACACTTGTCCAAGCCCCTAGAAAGCTTCTACTTTAAAGCTGGACATGCACTCTGATCTACATCCTCCCTCTTAAATAGATTGTCTTCAATGAAAATACATTAGAATAAGACATGCAATAATATAGACAGCAGAAACAAACACGATGTCCATGTCCAAGTTGTTGTGTATCTGTAAAATGTTCTGGAAATATGACCTAATCTAGCAGAATTGGGTTTAGCAACAGGGACAGTCTTTGGTGAACAACTCCTATTGGGAACTTCTGGATTCATCTCAGGGGCAGGGTTATATACTGGAACATCCTCAGGAACTGGAACACTGAACAACTCACTCTGAGATAAAGAGTCTTTCTCACAGGCTAGGTGCTGTGGTACAGGCTCAAATGTTTGTGATTCCTCCTAAACTCTACTCTTTGTTGTTCCACAGTGTACAATTTCAGCTCTGGGCAGATATTTTCATGACTCCAATTCAATCATAACCTTTGCATGTTTGCATTCTCACTGTCTCTCCTTCACATAATGGATTGAACGGTTTGCTAGACTTATCATAATAAGACTTCTGGGATAGGCATTTCTTTAACAGATGGGCTTTTATTAATATGTTATTCTTAGCACTTGGAAGCAGCAAATTACTGCTGATTGATAATATAGTTCTGGTTTGTCTTGACAGAATTCGATGGGCAGGTGAACCAAGATGTTTATTATGTGGAATATTTCTGAGATTCAAGAGATTTAGGAAAATATCACTATTGCCTTGTTTTGACTTCTCTAGTAACTGTTTCACAGTTTGAACTGCATGTTCTGCCAAACCATTTGAATGCAGATACTCAGGACTACTTGTAACATGAGCAAAGTCCCAATCCTCAGCGAATCTTTTGAATTGCTGGCTAGTAAACCGTGTACCATTGTCAGAAATAACTTTGTGCAGACTACCATGGACTGCAAAATGATGCTTCATCTTAGTAATGACAGTACTGGACACTAGGTTAGGAAGTAGGTCAAGCTCTAACCAATTTGAATAAGAGTCTACTAACACCTAGTAATGCTGACCATCCCCACTCAAAATTGTCAGCGGCTACTGTAGACCAAGGTAGTTCAGGAACCTGGTTTAGCTGAAGTGATTCTTTCTGTTGATGTGGCTTTGTACTATTACATACAGAGCTAGATGAAAGTACTCTCTCAATGTCTTGTGACATAGAAGCCCAAAATACCAGTCTTCTCACCCTCTTTTAGTAGAATCAGTTCCTGGGTGGCCACAATGCAAGATAGCAATATACTCTTGTTGCAAGGACTTTGGAGCAATTACTTTTGCAGCTTTCATAACATTGCCATTGTCAGACAAAATTTCATCTCTGTAAGGAAAATAAGGTTGCACTTCTTGAGGTAAACTAGATTGCTCTGACAGCCATCCTCGATTGATAAATTGGTTGAGCTGCTGTAAAACAGGATTTGAGGCTGTATGATTTCCAGGCTCATCAAGACATATTGAAGAATAATTTCACACTTCCATGAGTTCAAAATCAAGGTTCCCATTCTCATGCTGTTCAGTGGTAACTCTAGCTGATCTGTATAAAGTATCAGCAAGCTAAAAAAGTTTGCCTTTCATGTAGACAAGATTGAAATTGTACTTCTGCAATCTCAACATCATATATTGCAATCTGGCTGGAGCTGAATGCATAGGCTTTCTCAAAATAGTGACTATAGGTTGGTGGTCTGTTTCAGTCTGGACAGGTTTACTATAAATATAATCATGGAACTTTGAAGATGCAAACACAACTGCCAACATTTCTGTCTCTATCTGATCATACTGCATGTCAGTTTGGGTTAGAGATCTGGATGCATAGACTACAGGTTGACCCTCTTGAAGAATGATTGCACCAAAACCAAATTTTGAAGCATCACAGGAAAGAGTAACTGGTTTGTGAGCATCGTAGTATATGAGATTTGGTGGACTGGCGATTCTCTGTTTCAGGACATCAAATACTCTTTGATGTTGTTCCAACCATGATCATTATATGTCTTTACATATCAGCTCTCTAAGCAGTGCTACTAGATGGCTTACATCTGGAATGAACTTGCCTAGATAGTTAACCATGTCAAGAAAGCATTGAAGGGCTTAAACATTGTCTGGAGCTGGCATCTCAAGAATAGCTGTGTGCATGGAAGAGTCTGGTCATAAGCCTGAACTGGTAAACAAATGACTGACACAAGTAACCTCTCATAACCTGAACTTGCACTTTTGAGGATTCAGCTTAAGGTTCACTTGACAAGCTCTTTTCAGAACTTTCTGAAGGTTTCTGTCATGCTTAGCTTCACCATTACCTCCTACTAGAATATCATCTACTATAATAGCACAAGGATACCCATACATTTGCTCCATTGCATGTTGAAAGACTTCACTGGCAGAATTTGTCCTAAATGGCATTTTCAAAAATCTGTACCTTCCAAAAGGAGTACTGAACATAGTAAGCAATGAGGATTTCTTGTCAAGCAAAATTTGCCAAAATGAACTCTTTGCATCTAAGACAGAAAAAACAGTGGCATTTGGTATCAGAGCTGCAACTTCTTTGACTGTATGCATTGGATAATGAGGGCTTCTCAGTGCCTTGTTTAAATCTCATGAATCAATACATATTCCCTACATTAACTGTTTCATGAAGACATACCATCAACATAAAAAGTAGGGTTATAGCTTTCTAACTGATCAAATTATTTCTTTGAATGTTTCCTTTTAATAGAAGAATTTGTGCCTTAATTTGCAAAAATTTTGAAATTATTCTAGTTATTTCTACTTGTGGCATTGCTGACCAAAAGTTAAACAGTTTTCCTTTTTAGGTTCATGACTTCCTCCACAATTATGACAGTTGGCTATGAAACTGGGTGGGGGGGTACATGTTTTGAGTTTGCTGACTCACTGTTTTGCTTCACTGAGACTGTCCAGTTTCTAGAGCACACCTTGGAACTTGCAGGGTTTACAGTTGCAGCCATGCACTTGGGCCTGTTTCTTTTAACCACCTGCTGCATACTATGGACATTGGCTTTAGAAGTTACTTGAAACATGCATCTCTTGTAAGCAAATTTGTGTGTTTTTCTGTAAACTCATATATCTGAAAAATCTCAATGGCCTTATTCAAAGTTAAATCACTGTCACGAAGCAAAATCTTTCTCACAGCATCATCTTTAACACCACACACAAGTCTTTCTTTTATTAACTCATCCCTTAAATCACCAAATCTGCACATTTTAGCTTTATGTCTCAAATCAGGTATATATGCTTCAAATGTTTCACCAGGCTTTTGATCTCTTGTGTAAAATAAGTGCCTTTTCATTGTAATATTCATTTGGGGATTACACATTTCTCTAAATTTACATTTTAAGAACTCAGGGTCCTCCCTTGACTCAGCTGGTACAACTATATGAAATATGATGGTTTTCCCTCTATCCTGCAAAGACAGGAGGCACATACACAAATGAACGCTCCCTTTCTATGGCTTCTGAACCAGCTAAATTAAGCAGAATAAATGCCTTTGTATGGCCATCTTTATCAGAAAATGCAGCCTGTATGAAAATATCATACTCTTGTTCAAACACTCTCCAGTTCTCTGCAATGTTATTGTCAGACATTAGTGGAGTTGGTTTTCGAAATCCGTCTGCCATGCCAACAAATATTCCCAAACACACTAAAAATATGGACCTTGTAATTATATATGAGCATGTACATAGCCTGCAGTTGTAATAACATTCAAATGCACAATAAAATCTTTGAAATACTTTACTTTGTGAAATATGGTTTATAATGGCTGTATTTTGTGAAATAAATGTACTGTAATACTGCACAAACCTGTAAACACTTCATACATTTCAGACAATTTGAATAAATTTGTTAAATCCAAAAAAAGTAGTGCTTAGCAAAAAAATGTCATTTCTCTTATTTTGTTCATTTTATGCGATTTGGACTTTATTTCAAACACTTTCCGTAGTTATTTTTAATATTTCTGTTAACATCATAGTATCAGATATTTATGTTACTTAGAAATTTGTTTAGAGCATTCTGAATGCATCATTTCATATTTTGCGAATAAAAAATAGCCCGAGCAAGTTTTAATACCTGAAATATGTTTCTGATCTGTTTTGCGAGTTATACGTGAAGTAGGGATGACTCACTCCTATATATTCCTACAGTGTTAACTGAGTGCACAAGAAACAATTGAATCTGAAGACTGGATCCCATTCTGGCACCATGTTCTGTTTAGACATGCGAATTCTGACACCATGCTTCTCATCCTTCTCTAGCATAGATGATGAACAGGTGGGATAGTTTGTTTATATGCTTTATTACATAGAAACACATAAGGATGGATAGCAGCATTACAAAATATAAACAAACGGAATAACAGACAGACTACACAGACATACATGCTTAAATTTCAACAGCTTACTACAAAACAGCAGTCAGGCTTGAATGTGCTCAGTATTTATACACTTGTGCAAGCCCCTAGAAAGCTTATTAAAGCTGTACATACACACTGATCTACAACATTCTTACACCTTTGCTTCTTCTTTTCAACATGGCTATCTCAGAACATGTATCGACACCAAACTCTATGCAATATCCCCTGCCCAAAACCACTGCATCTGCAGTCTTTCATTCCATCCTATAAGACAATATCTTATAAAATAATTACATCTTGATACTGCTTTTTACAGCACTCCAGAACACTTGATCTTCTTTCATAATTGTTTATACTGTTTTCATTAACTGACAGAATACTATTTGTCTCTTTTATATTTAGATGGGATTTTTTGTATCCATTTTCTTATCAACAGTTTCCCCAATAGAATGTTATGTGTTTTTCTTACATCCTGTTTCTCTTCTTATATTCTTTTTCTGCTGTCCAAATCTCAAATATATTTTCTGTCATAATTTATTTTGTTTTTGACATTACTTGCACATTTTCAACTCTTTCTTTGATCACTTCCTCCCACTGGCCAATATTACTGTCCCATATCACTTCCTTAACTTGGGCATCATAAGTTCTCTGTCTTTTCTTCCTCTCTCTTCTCTAGCTACATATTACCCTCATATACATTCCAATCAAACTAGGAGTGTCTTATTTTATTTCAAGTCTTACATTCCAATTTTTTTTTGCATCATATGGCCTCTTTCCCACATTGCTGGCATTGCCTTTTATTACATTCATTAATTCAGTGAATGTTATCCCCAAATCCTTTTTGTTGTTTTTAGTATTTTAACACACCTGTGCATCCTGCAGTGAACACAACCCTACGTAAATGCATTATTTCTTCCACAAAAGTTTTCAAAAATCACTTATCCCCTAATCTAAAATTTATTTTATTTACTTATTTTGCTTTTTTTAACAATTTTAATCTCTTTAAACATTTGTTGTAAAAATATCACCATTCTGTTGCAGTATCTCATTAGTCCATAATTGCATAAATATATTTTCTAAAACTGCAGTCCCTGTCCTGAAAAAAAACAGTCATTCTAAGGATAATCCTTTTTTATTTCATGTATATCAAGCCATTTTACAAGAAATTTACAGTCTCAAAAGTTAAGTCATAAAATGTTTCTTTGATCAAATGTATAAATGATTAAACCCCATCACAGTAAATCCCATTGGAATTATCATTTTTCCCAAGGTATAAATTAATAATATTTTTGACATCTTCAACAAGGTCTAAGCAGGCTCTTTTTTCTAAAATTATTTCTTCTTCATTCCCTTGACAGGTAACTAGCTGCTTTAACATATGTTTTAACACCACTATATTGCTGCAGTTGCATAACATCATTGTCACTCTCCTCATGTTGCCCACTTTCTTAAAAAAAATGTATAAGCTATTTCACCCCAAAAAACAATTTGCACATCTCCAGGCTCCTGATTTTGCACCATCTCTATCACTTTGCATGTATCCAGCCCTTCAGGCTGAATCTTGATTACTTTTGCTTCTTCTTTCTTCTCCACAAATTTGCATCTTTCAAACAAATCCCTTTCTCTTTCCAAAATTACTTCCATTCTGATCTCAGCTTCAAACATGTGAATTGCCTCCACATCCACTTTTTTAGCCAAATTTTACATTTCGTTATTATTTACCGACAGAGGTGTTTCTTGTTCCTCCATTCTGCTCCTCCTCCTTTCAGCAACCACTGCACCAGAAAAAGGAAATGGGAAGACACCTCACAGAGTGGGGGAAGTTCTCTGGTGCCCTGTCTGAATTTCCCCTAGTCAGTATGAATATCACCACAGGTCTATCCTGGAAAGAGGCCATTGGCCTAGTGGGACAAATGTAGTCCACAAAGTGTAAATAAATAGCTATTATACCATGACCCCCCCCCAAAACGTGCACGCTGATTGGCCAGCATGCACATTGTAAATCGAGTTATACTAATGGAAAAAGGTCCGGTCGCCCGGACTTTTTTCCATTAGTATAGCTCTACTTTTAAAACACTGTCTCGCTATGTTAAATGGGTTTAACATGGAGACAGCTTTAAAATAAGCAACGGACATCTCCGTTGCTTATTTTAAAACTGTCTTGCTATGTTAATCCCATTTAACATAGCGAAAACAGTAAAAAAGCAACGGAGATCTTGCTTTCTCCGTTGCTTTTGCTCAACTCTGATGTACTGCGCAGGCGCCGCAGTACATCAGAACTGCGGAAGCCAGACATCTGCGGTAGGGCAGTAAACAGGCATTATACTATACCATTATTTAAGAAAAGTAATAGTTTCTTTTCTTAAATAATGTCATATAATAGCAATAACCCACTTCTGGGTGTGGGTAATGCTGTATTTACCCACGGTTGGCTTTGTTTGGTTCCTCGAGCTTCGCCCTTGGGACCAAACCACGCCAACCGTGGGTAAATCCAGCATTACCCACACCCAGGCGTGGGTTATTGCTATATTACATGATTACTGCTAAATGTTCATTGATATGTCTTTTTAGGAAGGGGGGGTCAAGCATATGAGTCTGAGAGCAACAATTTGAGATATATTATTCTGAGCATTATTAATTTCCCTTTCATCATAATCAAGCATTAGAGGTGTACACAAGAAATGTCAATCTTTAAGATAGAAGGCTGTATGCAAAAGCAAAGACAATTGCATAATCTCTGTTAAATGATCATTTATATAGTCTGCTGGGGAAAAGGCAGGTGTCTAAGACCAATAAGTTGACATATATAGACATGTTAGAAATAAGAAGAAATTTCTCCCAGGACTATTCTTGGCTGAACTCAAATCCTGTAACTGGTCCATGTTAAAAACACTTCCCCTTGATGAGAGTGTGTCATTCTTCAATGACACATTTCTAAATATACTGGATTCTCATGCCCCTAATCGACTTATCAGATCAAAGGTCCGGATTGCACCTTGGCTTACCAAGGAAACCAAATTAAAAATTAAGCTTAGAAACCAAGCATGGGACAAGTGGAGAACCACAAAAGAACCCCTAGACCGCATTAAATTTCAGCAGCTCAGAAATTCTACTAAATCAGACATAATTCGGGATAAAAAGAACTATTTTTGTCACCTCCAGGATAGACACCAGAATAACCCAAAGAAGTTTTGGGCAGGTTTCAATAACCTCCTTCATTCTGGGAAATCCTCTACCCCAACCCCAGAGAAACTTATTGGTAAAGATCCTGTAGAAGTAGCTAACACTTTCAACACTTTTTTCACCGAGACCATCCAGTCACTAGCCAGTCAGCTACCTTCTTCTTCCTCCTCTATTACTACTGCTATTGGCAAAGTTCCACCCGCCTTTAACCTTCAACCAATATCCACCTCCTATATCAGAACCCTATTGAAAAAACTTAAACCATCCACTCTATCGGCCGATCGACTCCTAGCCGAATACCTACAAATAGCATCAGATGCTGTAGCCTACCCCATTTCAATCTTAATTAACAGAACTATAACAGAAGGCACAATCCCCTCTCTTTGGAAAATATCCTACGTCATCCCTCTTCATAAGGGTGGTTCCTCCACGGAAACTTCTAACTATCGACCTATAGCAAAATTAATGGAAAGATGTGCTCACAAACAACTCCTACATTATCTCACTCTAATTAATCTTTTGTCCAAAACTCAACATGGCTTTCGTAGTACTACCACTGCCCTCCTTTCCTTTGTTGACACAATCAACAGCAACCGTAACAACAAACTAATTACTTCTGCTCTATTTCTTGATCTGTCAAAAGCCTTTGACATGGTCAATCATCAACTCTTACTACAAACCCTTGAAAACCTTCACCTTGATAAACTGGCCCTAAACTGGTTTAATGCTTACCTCTCTGGTAAACAACAAGCAGTTCAGTGGCAAAGTAAACTATCTCACTTACTACCTAACACAATAGGAGTTCCCCAAGGTTCCATACTTGGTCCCCTTCTTTTCTCTATATTCATAAACGACCTCCATTCAGTCATCCCTAAAGCCACCTGCATTCAATATGCAGATGACTCTACGCTGATTTGCTCTGATCTCTCTCTTCATAACCTCCAGAAAGCCACCCAACACTGCTTTACTGCAGTGAAAAAATGGTTCACTGAACGGAAACTTATCGTAAACCCTAAAAAAACTAACCTACTACTAATTCTCCCCACCTTAGCCACTTCTTTAGGGCTACACCCTCCACTCTCTAATAATATGGCCTTCCACGTTCAGTCCACTAACGGGACCATCATTGAGCCTGTCACCAATATCAAACTACTAGGTGTCACAATTGACCACAAGCTCAAATTTGATATTCACATTAGTCAAACTATAAAGACAGTAAACAAGAAACTCGGTTCCATGTATAGAATTAAGAACTTTCTTACGCCCAATACTAAACTAACAATCGCACGCACTCACCTTCTCTCCACCCTACTTTACGCCTCTCTGGTACTTTCCTTCCTCAAAAAAACTGAGCTCAACAAACTCTCTGTAGCTTATAACCATATTGCCAAATTTGTAACAGGTGAGCCTTACCGTACTCACCACTGCCTTAATCTAAGAAAACTAGGCTGGTTAGAACTCCCCAATCTTCTCAAGTTTAACCAACTTAGTGAAGCATTTAAAATTATCAAAGAACCAGAAAAACCCCCCTCATTGTACAAACTTTTAACCCCCTATTCCAATCTAAATAGCCTTCGTTCTTCAAATAGTGTCCTGGTACAAACAACGAAATCCAATAATTCAAGTGGCGATGCTCTTTTTGCCAATTCCATTGGAAAACTATGGAATTCCCTTCCAAATAACCTAAGACTAGCTACCTCTCTCAGCCAATTCAAAACTAATCTCAAACTATTCTTTAACTCTCATTGGCTATGTCCTTGCACTAAACCAGACTAAATCTTTAAGTCCCTGCCTTCCTTCATGTTGCTCCCTAATTGGTCTCTCTTTTCTCTTATATCTCAAGATCCTACATTTTCTATCTCCTCTTGTACATTGTCCTTAATTAATCTATTGCTTTTTCTATAACTTGCATTTCTTCTAATTAGTTAATTTATTTGTATGTATAATTTGTTTTCCCTGTTTATGTTTCTTTCTACAAAACTGTATTTCAGTATGTAAATCAATGTCTGTATGATTATTGTGGAGCTTTTCTCCCCGGGCCTCTGCTGAAAACGGATATATATCCAGTTGGACTAGCCCGGTAAACAAATGTAAAATAAAATAATAAATAAAAATATATGTGTAGCCATTATTTAATTCACTCTTATTATAATCAGACATCAAAGGAAAGCAGATGCATTTAGGTTGAAGGTGGCCATATCTGATGTGTGAATATACATGACAATTTGTTATCACTTTTAAATGATCAATAATGTATCTCATTAGGGTGAGTGTGTATGTGTCTGATGGAAAACATGAAATAATTAATCTGGCCACTATGTCATTCACTTTCATCACAACTGAAGACCCATTGAAGATGTTTCAATTAAGTATCAGAAGTATATACAAACAGTTGCCATTTTTTTTCAAGAGAATGGAAGGGAGGATCTGTGCAAAACTGACAGATGGCTACCTTCACTTGATCACAGTTAAACAGTCTTTCACCTGACTTGCCATGGGCAGAGTAGGTATGTGACAGACGGTAGGAGCATGTATGGAAAAGGTCACCACAGTCTTTATTTCTGGAAAACTTATGTAGTTTTTTCAGAGCCACTACAGGTATAATGTACCAGGGGATGTGCAATCTTCTGCAAGGGTATGTGTACAGAAGGAGGTGAAACTAGAGTTTATTATTATAATTTTGAAACTGAATGAAGATAAAGACCATGTTGTGGCTTTCATATTGTTGCTTTCTTATAATTTCACAACATCCATAATGCAGATTTCTTTAGAATTAGATCCCAACAAACACCCACATTTCCACATTTCGTATGGGGCAAATGCAGAATATGTACAATCATAAATATATTTTGCTTTTCCAAAAATCAGATGTTTATTTTTCCAT
Organism: Protopterus annectens; assembly: GCF_019279795.1. Lineage (NCBI taxonomy): Eukaryota > Metazoa > Chordata > Ceratodontiformes > Protopteridae > Protopterus > Protopterus annectens. Next base: position 218,647,081 of record NC_056735.1, read on the forward strand.
AAAAGTGATACTTTCCGGCATTTGAAAAGCTAATAAATGAAAGAAGGAGAGAGAAAAAAAATATATTACTTGGAAATGTGACTTGGCATTCACAAATTCAGTATGTGGCTGTTCCCTTACTCCTGCACCTAAATTTATTTGCCATCCACTGTTTATAACTAAATATTCCAATTTACAGTCAAAAGTATTACTAGAAAATGTCAGAGAGTTTCAGAGATGTAATCTTGTAGTGATGGGTACCATTAAAAGGCCTACATTCTCTGTTATGTGAGTATATGACTTCTGCTCAGGATGGAGTAATTTTATTATTTATTTTATTTATTTGTTTTATTTATATTTTTGACCGGGAGTGTCCGACTGGACATAGGTCCATTTTCAGTGGAGGTCCGGGGAGAAAAGCTCCGCAGTTAAAATAAACAGACAGTAGTTACATTGGATTACATAGCGATTAACAATTTACATTGCAATTACTTACAACATATTTACAGATGAAGGACATAGTACATCTGTAGACAACTAGAATCTTTATCTGTGAAGTACATAACAGACATTAACAAATGTTACAATAAGAAGTTCCTGCTGTATAATAAGTACTAGGCTTATGAGCATCTGAGTTTGCTATAATCAAGGTAGTTAGTGGAGTGGAAAGAAAGGTAGTGGTTGGATGGGGTAGGTGATATTAGAATGAGAGTTGCAAGGGCATAGCCAGCATATTTTTAGGTGCGCTTTTAGTAAAGTTTTGAAGTGGGTGCATGATGGTATGGAGGTAATTGTGGGTGGGAGGGAGTTCCATAATTTGGCTATGGTGCAAGAGAATAGTGCTTCACCAGCAGAGTTATTGGCTTTAGTGATCTGCAAGTGATTTTTGTTGCTGGATCTTAGTGGTCTGGTGGTGCGATAGGGTTGGAGTAGATTCTGGAGGGATGGGACATTTTTTGGATGCTTTACTAGTTTGAGGGTGAGTGAGAGTTGATATCATTGAAGGAGGTGAGGGAGTTCAAGCCAGCCCAGTTCAGCAAGTGAGAGACAGTGGTGACTACGGTAGGATGCCCCTGTGGCGAATTTGGCAATTTTGTTGTAGCAGGTCTCTAGCTTGTTTAGATTGCATTGCCTTAGGTTGGTATATATTGGAGAGGCATAATGTAGGGTGGAGATAAGGTGGGAATTTGCTATTGAAATCTTTGCTGCTTTGATGAGAAGTTGCTTATTTATGTATAATGCTCCGAGTTTTTTGTGGACTTTTTATGGTCATGGATATGTGAATGTCAAATTTTAGTTTATTGTCGATTTCCACTCCTAGCAATTTGGTGTGTTCAGTTGGGTATATAGTGGTGTTGTCCTTTGCTGTGATGTTAAAGTAAGAGTTGTTTTGAGTATGTTTGGTGGGTTGGAAGATGAGTAGTTTAGTTTTGTTTGGGTTGAGTATTAATTGGGCATCAGATAACCAAGTTTCAACAGAGGAAATGGCTTCCTGTGTGACTTTTTGCAGTTTGGGTAGGGACTGGGCTTGTGGTTGAGTCATCTGTGTATTGTATGAGTGTGCCATGTTTGGTGGCAGAGGCTAGATTATTGGTGAAAACAGAGAAGAGTAGGGGTCCAAGTATGGATCCTTGGGGAACTCCTATGGAGATAGGTAGTTGGGGAGATATGTCATTCTGCCATACAACGAATTGTTGGCAGTCAGACAGGTAACTCTGAAACCAGTTGGTGACTGATTGTGAGAAGGATAGGTTATTGAGGTCAGAGATAAGTTGTTTGCATGGGACCATGTCAAATGCTTTAGATAGGTCTAGGAAAGTAGCAGAGGAGAGATAGCCATTGTTTTTATGCTGAAGGATAGTGTTAGTAAAGGAGAGTAAGGCAGTCGTGATGCTATGGTTTGGTCGGAAACCATGCTGAGTATTGGAAAGGAGGTTGTTAGTAAGGAGGTAGTCTGAAACTTGAGAGTGTATGCATCTCTCTAGTATTTTGGAGAGTGGAGAAAGAATAGCTATGGGGGGTAATTGGTTAGTTCTGTGGAGGGTCTGCCTTTGTGGAGGGGAATTATATGTGATACTTTCCACAGTGTGGGAACGTAACTTTCTGACAGAGATCGGTTAATCAAGATGGATACTGGGTAGGCCAGAGCATCAGCTGCAAGTTGTAGGTATTCACTTGGGAGGTTGAAAAGCAACAACCACAATATCCACCAAAAGATTTATTAAAAAGCTTCAATTCTCTGACGTCTCGGCCAAAGCCTTCAAGGAGTATAATACACAAAAAAGCTATAACAATATATATACAAATGCAGATACTAATTATCCACTTACACATTAACAATCAATTAAGCAATGCCTTCCAATTAAAGTCTTCATTCAGCCCATATGGAGACATTGTTTTAAATTTTAAAATATACATAGCTTCTTTTTGTAATAAAAGTGTTTTAATATCCACATTATAATGTGTAGATAAACAAACCTGTTCTAAAACAGTACCTTTAAGACAATTACTCATACCCCCATGAAAATGTGCAAAATGCAAAGCTATTGGGCTTTCTTCATTACCATTGTTTATATCCCTAATATGTTCTAAAAGCCTCACCTTGAACGCCCTTTTTGTCTCCCCAATATAAAACTTTTTACATGGTCATTGTAGGGAATAAATAACACCTACTGAGTTACAATGAAAAAAATTTTTAGTACTAAATTTTATGTCATTAATAAAAATAAATATAACCAAGTAATTGTCGCTCATAAATGCTGACAGTATCTGTCAAATAATCAAGCTTAGAGTCTATCACTGGACTTGGGAACCTTGCATACAGGTCTTCCTGCATTTTATAACTGTACAGGGAAGGGACTGAATGATAAAATAAATATTAAGCCTATTTTGTTAGGCAGGGATTTGCTTAAGTAGTTGTACTTACATATGTTTAGTTCTATATATTTATATGTCCCTATTTGTACATCTCTATGCTATGAATTTTATTTTAAGTGCAATTTGACTTTAAGCTTTTTTCAGGTGACACCGTGAATCTCTCAAGAGTGATACTTTTTATGTTGTGTGTCTTTACATGAAGGTGGGGATTTTATCAATTGAGTTGTTCTGAAATGGTATAAAATGGGGGCTTTGTTCTGTTTTTATTGTCTGATTAAGTGGCTTAGTCCACGGAAGCGCTCACCTTTGTCTTGTATGGAATAAATTGCTTTTATTTTTCTACAGCCATGGCCTGTTGCTTCCTTTGGTTGGTTTTATATAAATATTATATATATATTTTTATAGTTTCATAATTTCTTACAAAGCTTATGGCCAAGGACACTTAAAAAATCTCAGCCATACATCATCCAATATTGGTGGGAGATTTATAGAGTCAAAGGCAGTTACTAGGCTATCAGTCAAGGGGATCATTGAGGAGGCTAGCACAAATTTCCAGTTGCCTCAACACACTGGTTAAGTAACACTCTCAAGGTTACACAATATGCAAATAAGGGTTGAGGGAATCGAGTCCTTTACCAAGGGTGCAGTAGTTATACCACCCAAACTGTCATCAGTGACCCATGGTGCACTTCTAGGCTTTTCTGTATTTTTTCATAAATTCCTAATGTACCTTCCATTGTCTATTTTTGGAGAATGTCATTTCAAGATGTTGGAAAAAGGTAGCCATTTCCATATCCTGCCTGCTTATTTTCACTGTCCATTTGCTATACTTAGTACTACAAGGTATCAGTTTAATTTTTCATTTCCCTTTTTAAAGGACTGTAACTTGTTACAAAGAGTGGACAGATCAGTAGCCAACATTAGAATATTATCAGCAAATCAACACTCTGCTTGTTAGGCAGGAATCCCTTAGAACCTGCAGTGGGAAAGTGATTCTGTTCCTTGCTGATTGCCTGAGCCACCAACTGATAACACCCAACAAATAGTCACTGACCCACCTAAAGTGCCTCTAGCATCTTAAGTACTTAGCTGCTTGTATTTGGTGTAAGCATTACTGACAGGTCATAGGTTCATAGCTGATTCTTTAAATCTGATTTCTCAAAAAAAGTAAGAAAAAAAGGAAAAGAAAAGAAAACAGACAAGTGCAGCATTTCTATCCTTTTTCTCCTATGTGAGAACCATTAAATGTTAGTTAACATCTTTTCTTCCTCACCTGTGGTGATAGACATATGTCCAGGAAATAAGATAGTGTAAAAAAAAATAGCAAGTGCTCCAACCAGATATTCATGAGGCTGGGATTCTCACAACAAATGTCTGGCCAAATATGTCCACAAAATATTGGGAGAGTTTTGAATTTGAACTGAAATACATGCAGAAGATAGAAATACTGAGGATCTCTATTATGATGCTTGCAATGCTTTGTGAAGCTCAGAAACCACTGAAGGAAAGGCTCCAAGCAAATGCTGTCAGGATCTGAATAATCAACTTTAGATAGTTAAAGTGATTAAATTAAAGATATCAAGACAACAATAATTCAGAATAATTTAAATTTAACAACTGTAACATAAACTATATCTACATCCATCTCAAGATGTCACCAATATAGCTTGTAAAGTAAACCAGTGATTTTTCTCATGTATCCCTTGTGAAACTTTATTATCATTTACTTAGTTATCCACACTTGATTTAAAGGCTGCCCAGAAAATACTTTGACTGGGACATAAGGAGAGTATATTCCATAAATGAAGGACACAGGTCTATAGAGTAGGTGCTTGCTTCCCCACTGGTCATATTTAAATGAAGGGGTTCAAAGACTGTGGAGTACTTCATAGCATGGAAGGCTAAGCAAACATCACCCTCCTAGAAGACTATAAAAGTATGAATAGATTTTCTTTGAATAAATTCCTATCCGTCTACACAGTGTATTCCAAGCTATGTTATCCTTCACCTTATCTAAGTACACTATACTGATATATCAACAACACATGTCTCTGTCATTCTTTTGTCCCTAAACAAATGTATTGTCTAATGTGCAGGATTCAAAATAATTCATTTTACACTAAAGAAATTATTTAGTAACAAACTTTATTTCTGTCACTAAACAGTAAATAAACTCTATGTAAATGAACAGTAAATCACACAAAAACAGAAAACTAAATAAACTCTATATAACTGAATAGTAAATGACACCAAAACAGAAAACTAAGTAAACTCTAACTAAAATATGAAATTAGAAATGCATTTAAAGAAAAAGGTACACATCACCAATAAAGAGAAACCGTCATCCTGTCTTCAGTCTTGACTGGGAAGCCCCGTTGCAGTCAGGCAGGAGTCTTCATCAAGAAAGCAGTCCTGGGCAGTGCATCCACTCCACAGCTGAGGCTTCAGCCTGAGTGCAGGGAGCCCCAGCTATATATAACCAAGTCATAAGAATCAGTACTTTCCCAGTGTAGGCTGGATTTTGTTAGATCATTCTGTGGTGTTGGCCACCCATCCAGAAGGAACAGCAATTCCTGCCAAAAGTAATGATCATGCAATTTTCAAGTGTTACACTGGAATATTCAAATGACTTTGCAAGTTTTAGTACTTTACTGGAATATCCCAGCACACATACACATACAAGACATATTTCGTAATCAAATGTAGTGGTTTTGCTGAAATGACTAAACTGTTCTGGAACACAGCATGATCTCTCATGCCTGCTGACACTTCTAGAATATAGCATTACTTCATATGTCAATGAAGAAATAAAGAAAGAGAATGTCGAGATATAGTGAGGCAACAGTCAAATAATCACACTCACTCAATGTACCCCTCTTTCGTATCACATTCATATCACAACTTACTTTCTTTTTTACTCAAAATATTTTATTGTTTTACTTTTGAAAGATAACAGAAAGTATTAAACTTTTAAATACTGTACACTATTTAAGTATAACAGTACAAATTTCAAACAAGTGAACAAGTAAATAAACTCTTTACAATATTTAAAAATTGCCTAAGACTAAGTCATAAGCAATTGACACAAGACATGAATAAGATTTCAAATATCAAATAATATGAGCATATCTAAGATAAGAAAGTTTCAATGAGGACTAATACTTTTTTTCCAAGGATTATTTTTAAGATTATTATGAAAAATTCTAATCTTCTTAGTTACTGTTTCTTTAATGGCAGTGTCTTTTAAGAAGATAAGAAATTTTCCCCAAAATTTGCATATCATGGAACAGTCATAGAACATATGTCAACAATTAGCATTACACTATTTGTTTTACACTTTCAGCATTCAAACACATCTTCCCCCAAAATTTAGCAATTCTATTAGGAGTCAAAAAAGCTCTGTTTATAAATGTCCATGTAAATAATCTCCAATAAAAAGTCCAAGATGTGTTTTTAATAGAAAGAAGGAGTTGATAATTTTCAGTTAAGTATACTTGATGCTCCTTTGTAGAGAAACTCCAGAATCTATTGTTTAAATTACTAGTATTCTTTGTTGAAACTACATGCAATTTGGAAATCAAGTTATCAATTTCATGATTTGTATATATTATTTCATTTAAAATTTTAATCCACTCTGGAATCTCATTACTTAAAGAACTGGATACATGAGAGAGCTTAGTATGAATTATTGTGGTAACTAATAATACATTATCTGCATCTTTGATATCAATATTAAATTCTAAGCACATGGATTCAAAATATTTTATTTTAATTCCTTCAAAACATTGGTACTAACAATAAAATTGGTGTCTTTCCCAAGTATTAAGTATTTGTACTGATACATTATCACTAATATTTTTAGTTAAAGAAAGAGAAATAAGGGACTGAAGCCAAAACCTAAAATTTTAATAAACTGATACTATTTTTTAATTCCTTAAAGTTAATTTTACATAATTAGATTTAGTTTGAGGATAGAAAGTGATTTGTATATAATTACAGATAACTATCCAAAAGGGATTATAATTTTTTAATTGTTTAAATCCAAAAGTTTCATTTTATTTATATTAAGCAGATGATAATGTAAGATCTTCCAATTTGTAATATAGTTATTATCTAACCAGTTACATATAGTTTTCAAAATTACTGCATTTGTATACCTATCTATACTGGGGAAATGAATATCTCTTAGATTCTAAGGTCTGAAGTGATGATCTAAACTTAATCTGGGTTTATTTGGAGGCCACAAAAAATAATAAGTATTTTATTTATTCTTATCATTTGATTTTTATTAGGTGGCAGTATAAAAGATTGAGCTATGTATACTATTTTTGGAAATAAAATCATTTTAATTAATTGTGAGATGAGAATTTTATTACAAGAGTTAATTTAGTTAATGAAGATATACTCTTTTTGTCACTGAAATTTAAAGTCTCTTCAGTATTTTTTAATGTATGTATCCCTAAATAGAACAGATTAGTAGTTTATTTACCAAATATATAATTATGTAGATTAAATGAACATTTTTTTATTAATAAGAAGGTACTTCCATTTAGAATTATTAAAGTGTAAATTTGATTTTATTAAACTGTTCTATAATGGACTTTGATTCTTCTAATGTTTCTTTAGAATGTTGCAGTGCTAACAAAATATCATCAGCAAATACATACTTTTAGGATTGTATTCATGATTAATCTCCAAACCCTAAATTTTTGTGTTAGAATTAATTAAACATATAAATATTTCAGTAGCTAAATTAAATAGTAAAGATGAGAGGAGACAAACTTGATTAATTCCTTTTCTTATATTTATGAAATTTGAAGTAAACAGGCCCAACTTTACATAAACTTTAGTATTATTAATGTAAATAGACATTAGAATCAAAAGAACCTGAGAAGGAAACCAAACAGATTTATCACCTTAAATAAGCAATTCCAAACCAGAGAATCAAATGATTTTTCAATGTCCAAACTAACGAAGAGATTCACTGTTTCTTAAAATTCATAACATATATATGTGTAATAAGTCTTTTTATATTGACAGAAGTTTGTTTTTTGACAATAAAATCAGATTGATCTAAACTGATTTAGCTGAGTAAAATTAATTTAATTCTGTCTGCTAATATAGACATCAAAATATATAATCTGTATTTAATAAAGAAATGGGCATATATGAAGAACATACTTGTGGATTCTTGTCTTTTTTATAATTAGAGTAATCAAGAAATAAATCCAAGAGGGAGGCAAATATTCTTGATTTTGTACATTTATCATAACATTATGTGACTTTGGTATAATTTTAGAGGAAATAATTTATATAAGTCTACAATAATTCCATCAACAGGAGCATTGTTGGATTTACTCATTTTTATTTTATTTTTTTTTTATTTCCTGAAGGGATAAAGGTTTTAGTAATTTAGTTTTTTTGCAAGGAAGTGACTTTATTAACTAAAAATCGATCAATTATTAATGATAATTCTCTTCCTTTATCTGTTAATTTTTGGTTTATAAATAAATAATTTCTAAATGTTTCTAATATATCACCAATGTCTGTATTTATTTTATATGTTACTGGATTTCTAACTTCTTTAATATTATTAACATTTGCTTGAAATATTTTTTAGATGTTTGGGAGATCTCAAATAAGATGCAATTTGTAGTTTTTCTAAGGCTAAATTAGTTTTGTGTGATAACTCAATATATTTTTTATTAAGGGCCTTTATTTCCTCATAATTAGTTCTAGTTTATTCTTTTCTTTTCTCTTATTATCTTTTAATGTCATTCAAATATTTGCAATATAACACCTAAGAATTAAACATCAGCCTCTAGTTAGTAAAGCAGATGAAACTCTTTTACAGGAATGGAAATTGGCTCAGCAGAAAGCCTCCATGTCCTTTGTGAATATATTAGCCTCTTTTTATGACAGGATGGTACAAGTCAATATTTGTGATATGCAAGAAACCTGTAACCAGTTGAAGGAATATGAAAGTTTACCTAATTTTAAGGATAATTTGAGTAAATTATCTAGGGAATTGGTGGCCTTTGAGAATGGTTTAAAGGAGAAAAAATTACATAAATTTACTAGGGATGTGGAAGATTACGAAAAGGGCAAACCTTTTGAGTCACAGAGAAGTGTTAGGTTTGCTGAGGGCACCGGGACTCCTAGGAATCCCACTTTTTCATGTAAAAAAAGACCTAGGTCAATATTAAAGAAAGATACCTCACAGGATACTACCTCTGGTGAGGAATCCTCTGCTACAGATACGGAAGTCAACCACATTGGTGATCCTCCTGTTTCTAAAAAGGGTCGTAATTCTGAATTCCCTTTAGACGTAAAAGACACAGGGGGGGACGCACGCACAGGTGTAGAAACACTAGAGGATTTTCTTCAGAGCATAGTGAAATGAACCCAGTTTTTTCAAATATACATAATATTTCGAGTTATGTACTAACTTCCTTTCAAGAATCTTTGTTGAATAAAGGTCTTGGTTTTATCCCAGGATATTTTGTGGATGAGAGTGTTTTTGTTGCTGATACTTTGGCTTTTTGTTGTAAAATCAATCTGAAACCTTTCTTTTATCAACAAGATAGTGCTCAAAGATCTGCTGAATTTCGTTTCCTACCATCCAACTTTAATCCACCTATGGACAAGCATGTCAATATATTCCAACAAGCTATCATCAAAGATTTGCACCATGTTTTGGGTTCAGGTAATATTTTGAGACAAAATCTTAGTATAGATGAACAACAGGCCTTAGATGATCTCAAATCCAATTCTAATATGGTTATTCTTCCAGCGGATAAGGTGGGGCAATAGTGATTATGGACTCCAGTTATTACTGGGCTGAAGGTAAAAGACAGTTGTCCAACAATCAGCATTACTTCCATATGTCCTTGGACCCCACTCCAAATTTTAAGAAAGCCATAGATGATTTTTTGGATTCTGCAGTAGAGGAAGGGATTATCAGTGCCAAAACAAGAATTCAATTAACAGTACGGGACCCTTGTAAACAATACTTATATCTATTACCTAAAATCCACAAATCTCTTAAGGAACCTCCCGGCAGACCAATAGTCTTGGGGATTGGTTCACTTACTGAACCTTTATCTGTTTATCTAACCGAGCATTTGAAGCCCTTATTGACGTATATCAGGGCCAGGATTAAGGATACAACCAAATTTCTCCATATAGTTTCAGAATCCCAATTAGAACCTTATTGGCTCATGTGCACTCTTGATGTCAAGTCTCTATATACCTGTATTCCTCTGGATTGCTGGCATTGGAATTTTGGCTTAATAGAACAAATATCTATCCTCCTGGTTTCAATACTCTTTCAGTTTGCATGGCTGAATATGTACTTACCAGGAATGTTTTTTATTTCCAAGATCAATGCTATTGGCAAATTCAGGGCACCGCGATGGGAGCATCTTTTGCCCCTATTTATGCGGACTTATTTATGGGGTATATAGAGGAACAGATCATCTATGATGGTATACATAATTTATATTTACCTGAGATTGACATCTGGCGCCGTTATCTGGATGACTGTTGGCTAGTTTGGAGAGGGGGCCCAGAATATCTCCAGGAATTTGTGGAGTATCTCAATTGTAACAAGTGGGGAGTTGAATTTACTGTCAATTATAATGTACAAGAAATTGATTTTTTGATGTACATTTGGAGCGAAAACCAGATCATACTTTAAGAACAACGGTTTACAGGAAGTATCCACAATATAATAGCTTGCTACATGCTTCCAGTCTCCATCCCAGACACACTATCAATAATATTCCCAAATCGCAATTTCTTCGAATCAGAAGAATATGCTCCTCAGAGCAAGATCTCAATATATGTCACCAGGATCTTACTAATAGATTTTTAGAAAGAGGATAGAAGCAGGACAATGTTAAAACTGCATCAATATGGGCTTGTAATCAATCGAGGGACAGCCTATTAACATACAAATCCAAACATTTTTTGGGTAATCAGGATACCATCAGGCTGGTCACAACATTTGGAAGGAATACTTATCAGTTCACTCACATCATTAATAAACTTTGGAATGTACTTAAAAGTAACATACGGCAAACAGGCTACCTATCGTACTATATGTAACAAGAAAAGATTTAACCTTCCAAGTTTCCTTAACGAACTCAAAGAATATAACTGGTCAGCTCTTAAATACCTCCCACTTGATGAGGCCGTTACTCTATTCAACAACACATTCCTCCAAATTCTTGAGCATCACGCCCCCTCACGCTTAGTTAGAATAAGGTCCAAAGCTGCTCCATGGCTCTCTAAGGAAACTAAGCAAACTATGCTATTAAGAAATAAACTCTGGACAAAATGGAGAACTACTAAAAACCCTACAGATCATCAAAACTTCCGACAACTTAGAAATATTGCAAAAAAACTGAACCTCCTTGATAAAAAAAACTTCTACCTTCAATATCAACAAAACCAAAATCATAACCCCAAAAATTTCTGGACAGGAATCAATAAACTGCTCCATCCAGGGAATACCAAAACACCCAATCCTGCTAACCTAGCCTAGACCCCTCCCACTACAATAGGCAACACTTTTAACAACTTCTTCTCTGAAACAGTCACCTCACTAGCAAAAACTATGGTTCCCCCTGCCTCCCTTCAAAAGACCTCTCCTCTTACCAACAGCCCCACTCTAAAACTTGACACAGTCTCCACAACCTATATACATAAGCTACTCTCAAAACTCAAACCATGTACTCCTTCTGCCGACCAACTTCCAGCTGAATATCTCCAACTAGCTGCTGCTGAACTAGCTTACCCGGTCTCCATCTTAATCAACAGAACAATAACTGAATCTACTATTCCTTCCCTCTGGAAAGTTTCCCACATTATTCCACTGCACAAAGGAGGTAACACTAACGAACTATCTAATTTCCGCCCTATAGCCTTACTATCGCCACTATCTAAAATTATGGAACGCTGTATTCACCATCAACTTCTTCACCACCTTCTACTAAATAACCTTCTTGCAGACTCCCAACATGGTTTTAGACCTTTTCATAGTACTTCTACTGCTCTCCTCTCCTTCACAGACACTATCAACAAAAATTGCAATAACAACCGATACTCTTCAGCTTTATTTCTTGACCTCTCTAAAGCCTTTGATATGGTGAACCATAAACTTCTGCTAGACACTCTAGAATCTCTTGCTCTTGACTCTTTAGCTTTGCGCTGGTTTGACTCATATCTGACAGAAAGAAAACAAGCAGTCCTTTGGGAAAACCACCTATCTTCTCAGCTCCCAGTCCTAATAGGGGTCCCCCAAGGATCCATCTTAGGCCCCCTTCTCTTCTCTATATTTGTAAATAACCTGTCCTCCTCTCTCCCAACATCCACATGTATTCAGTATGCAGATGATTCAACTCTCGTCTGTTCTGCTGCATCTCCAGCTGAACTTTATTCCTCCACCCAAAAAGTCTTCACAGCAGCAGAAAACTGGTTCCAACATATCTGTCTCCTCCTTAATCCCAAAAAAAACAAATTACTCATATTCTCTCCAACCCTTAAGTCAGCCTCTCTCTCCTTTTCTATTACATCTACCAATGGTACTATCATCTCACCTGATTTATCCACTAAACTACTAGGTGTAACAATAGATAATCAACTGAACTTTGACGCCCATATTGACCTTACTATCAAAACTGTTAATAAAAAGATAGGAGCCCTCTACAGACTTAAGCCCTTTCTAACAACAACTGCTAAAGTGTCCCTAGCCCAAACTCATCTCATCTCCACATTACTATACGCCTCCCCAACTTTTATCAACCTCTCTAAATCTAACCTTCAGAATCTTGCCACGGCCTACCACAGCATTGCTAGGTTTGCTACAGGTTCCCCATTTCGCACACATCATTGTGTTAATCTCAAAAAGCTTGATTGGCTTGAACTTCAACATCTTATTCTATTACATCAACTAGTCATCACATATAAAATTCTCCATTACCCTACGAATACACCCATACTCAATAACCTTGTGGCCCCCTACAAGAATCTCTCTTCCCTTCGCTCTGCAAACAAACTGCTAGTAGCCACTCTCAAGTCACACAATAAGGCAGGCGACTCCTTGTTCACCAATACTATTGGCCCATACTGGAATAAACTCCCCACAGAATTGACTACTTTGGGCTCATCACAACTTTTCAAGAAACAACTAAGAAACTCTCTCAAATCCCCACTGGCTATGCCCTTGCTTGAATCCAGACTGACCTCCCATCTAACTTTCTTATACTTCTCTTCATTACTTCTCCTTTTTCTCTCAATACTAACCCTCTGTAGCTCGCCTATCTCTCAAATGGACTTTCTTTTTTCCCTACAAAGTCGCTTTCTCCTTTTATTAGATATATTACTGCAACATGTCACCTCACCTTGTTTTTAAACCTATTAATCATCCCTGCTGTGCAATTTCTGTTTCCTAGAACTAGTGCCCAGGCACTAATTGTTTATCATAATTCTTAATATTGTAAATATTTTTGATTCTTATAGTTGTTATGAAAGAATATGGGATCATGGATCCCTTCTGTATTTCTCCTTTGTTTTGTTTACCTAACTTAACGTGCTACTGTAAATGTAACTACACTACATTGAATTTGTTCTTTACATTCTTATAATTTTTGTTTCTTTTGTTTCTTTTATTGTCCTGTTTGAATGTTTTTACTAGTATATAGTGGAGCTTTTCTCCTCTGGCCTCTGCTGAAAATGGACATGTATCCAGCCAGACTTGCCCGGTCAACAAATGTAAAATAAAAAAAAAAAATAAAAATAAACATACGACTTGATGATTGGTTGGGGGACAGATGTCAGTTTTCGTATAGAAAAGGAAAAACTCTGGAGTCACATTTCTCACATTACAAAAGGATCATGACCAAATCGAGCATGCATCACCAAACTACTCTTTCTGGGAAGAAATTAGTGGGGTGTTATCCATGTGGGCATTGCTCTTTCTGTAAACACATCTTTAAGACTAAGAATTTTACCAGCAAAAATACAGGTAAATTATCTGATATTAAGTGTTTTGCTAATTGTGGAAGTGAGTGGGTTATTTACATGGCAACTTGCACATGTCAAGCGTTCTATATTGGTCAAACATCCAGACAGTTCAGATGTTGGATGTTGGAACATCTGGGAGACATTAGAAATGCTAGAATGACCAATGCTTTGTATAAACACTCACTGATTCACAAAACAGCTAAATTCACTTTTACCATTATTGATAGAATTTTTGGAAATAAAGATTTCAGAACAGGATGGCACAATTTATTGAACACCAAAGAAAAGAAATGGATAGTCAAACTAGGGGTCTTTTTCCACCAGGTCTTAATGACAAGTTATGAAACTGTGCTTAGGATTATGCTGAATATTCAGTAGTTAGTTTTATAATTTATCAACTTATTTTTATTTTCTTTATTATTCATAATACATTGTATTATTCATTTTTGTATGCTGTTCCTTTTATTTTATGCACGTATATTCACACACATATATATATATATGCATTTTGTAACACTTTGTATGCATTATCCTTTTTTGTTGCTCTCACAGGAAATGATGTCATTTGTTGCTAAACTGGGTATCATATATAAATGCAGTTTGTAAACTGCTGACCATGTATAACCACTGAAGAAAGCTATATGCTGAAACCGGTCTGGTAGAATTAATAAATCATCTTTGCTTCGTATCCCTGGTGCTGGCCTTTTCTCTGTTTGTTTACATTCAAGTTGTTTTGGCTCGTGCATCCGCCGTACTTGCTAGCACATTTTTGGAGTAATAATGTCATTCAAATATCTAAGATTTCTTAATTCCATTCTTTTAGTTTGTTTTTATACCAAGATAATGTCTGATCATATATATATATATATATATATATATATATATATATATATATATATATATATGCATAAGCCTTAAAACAATCCCAAACTATAACAAAATTAGAATTGGGAGTATCATTAAAAAACATAAAGTTATCTATTTCATTATGTAACCATGTTTTATAATCTTTAATTCTGGTAATTTATAGCTGGAATTTTGTAAATATCAAACAAACCTTTAAAATTGGTTTCTATTTTTAAGATTAATGCATTATGACAGAGCATGGGTAGGGTATTATATTAAAAGTGATTGTTTTCAAAATAATGTCTTGAGATACTAATAGTTTATAATTTCTTGATTGAGTACCAAAATTAAAAGAGTAATGTATAAAATGTAAAGATTTTGCATCTTTAAACCTAAAAGCATCTTTAATACTAAAACTTTCTTTCCAGTTTTTAAAGATTTAACAATGGGAAGTAATTTAAATTTTCGACAAGAATTGGATTCTGAATAATCAAAAAGATGATTAAAATCACCAAGTAATATTAAAATTTCCTTATAATTATTAATGATGAAATCAAGACTATTTTAGCTAATTTAATTGCCATTCCAGGAAGCCAATATAACCTGGCCATAGTCCATATTCTATTTTTGTATTTTACAATGATTACGGTAAGTAGACCATCTTTTTTTCATATTTCTATAGAATACAGTGGTGGTGCTGCGGTAGCATTGTTGCCTCACAGTAAGACATTGTCCCTTTCGATTCTCAGCTAGAGACATGCGTGAATGGGCGCATCTTCGTTGAAGGTTGTGCGTCAGGGCCGGCAACTCGGCACGTAAAAATCTACTGCCAATCATTAGCGGACCGGAGTTCCACTGTGGTGACCCCTAACTTGGAAAAGCCGAAATACACAACAACAACAAGGAATTTTCAACTCTTTTATTTCCATAAAATAACAACTCCTCTATTTTTGGATTTGGAAGAAGACTGGCCTAAAATTAAATATTTGTTGGATTTCCAGTTTTTGTTTTCAGTTTTGTAAGAAAAATGTGTCTCCCGATGGTATACAAGACGTGTAATATTTAAATCTCAGTATTTTATTAAGTTCTCCCTCTTTTTTGGATTATTTAGACCATTTCCATCTACTGATAATAAATTTAATACCATAATATGGTTTTATAAATGAGAAGTTTATATAATTTGTAAATGATAACATAAGAAAAAACATGCAGTAGAGAGTTGATTACCTGAATGTCAATTATCCAAAATGTCAATTATCCAAATGCAGCCTTCCAAAGTTTTTGGGTAGGAAAAATCAAAGTCTGAATATGTAAATATTATACATATTAATGTGTGTGTGTCTTTTGAGCTTGTAGCCCACTCATGTGTGAAAAATATTCTTTACTGTCCACTGGAATTGCTAAATGCTTGAAAAGTGTATTGCCTGTATGCTGAAAAAAAACAGATGTTAGAAGTTTTTTTATCCGGTTCAATGTATGTTTGTATATCTGAACAGTTTGATTATCTGAACTACCCTAGGTCCCAATTACTTCAGATAATTGACTCTTTCTGTAATATGAAAGGTAGACACAAGCTTGTGCTATTGTTTTAGACATAGAAATTAGTTTCAGGCTAAAAAGAAGAAAAATATTAATAACCAAAACATTTTGTTCAAAAAGAATCTAAACATGGATTAACAACAATTTCTAGTCTTATTTGAGAGAGAAAAAAAGAATCTCAATATTATCGCTAACCAGTCAAAAAAAATATATATCCTAGTAAGTAAACTCTGCAGTACATTTGGGAACTATAAAAGAAAAAAAACAATAAAATTACAATAAGATGAATCTTTATCAGAAAGAAACAGCAATATAATGAATAAAAAATGACAGCTATATAATCTAATATTTCTTATTCTATCAGATTATTTCTTCCTTAACCGCATTGTCATCACATGAATAGAATAGTAACAATAGTTATATAGAGGATATAGTGTTGAATATATTTAATATCACCCCCTTTTTGACAGTTCAAAAGTGAAGGTATATAGAAACTGACAATTTCATAATAAATAAAATAATAAATATTCACATTCACTGTTTATACAGCTGCTCACATATTGTTATATTACCGTGTTTGCAGTGAAATCTCAAAAAATTGTAGCTCAATTTTAAAATTTTGGTCCCCTGACAAAATAAAGAAATTAATCCTCCTGTGTTTCAAAATATTTTTATTATTTTAAACAAAATCATAAATAGTAATAAGTATACATTTACAATTAAATAACTGACTCAACATTTGTTTACATATGTACATTATTAGCATACATCCTCTTCTTTTTCTCTTTTCTTTCCCTTTCTCTTTTTCCCCTTGTAATGTTTAGTACCAGATATTCTCTATACGTACTATAAACCAATTTATTTTCTAAGATAATAGCCCTTTAGTCTATTTGCTTCCATGCAATAAGAGTCAAATAAGCTGGGTGTATGATGTCATCTTCTATATTGGGAACTGGATTTAAATTCCTCCCCAGACATGCCCACAAACCTTAGGAATGGGGGGACATGTAACATTGCAAAGTACATAAATATCTCTATAAAAATATTTTCATTTGTCCCGTTTACACCATGAGACAATACCTCTCATGAAATCTCCAATGTCCATCAATGACTCCAATCTGTAAAGTGTCCATGGAGATAGAATCTCCGCAATCTATCTGTGATAAAGAATTATAGTTATTGCTTCTTCTTTACTCTTCCCCTTCTATATCAATTCTCTCAATTCCAGAGTTGCTATTTATGTCTAGAATAAATAGATTTTAAAGATTTATCTCTTTTTACCCTTAGCACTGACTAAGCAACTTACAGTAAATTATTCACAGATGACAATGTTGTGTTATAAATTATTGCTATGTTTTACTATAAATTATATTTTCATTAATACATTTGTGTGCATTAAATTCGAGTCTACAACCATAAATACCACTATGCTTGTCTCTATCTTTAATAAGAGCACCTAAATGCCATAACTAGTTGAATATTTGCAAGATTTTTATGATTATGATAACCTTTTCCTTTTCTTTTCTATGCTGCAAAAATTTATTTGATCACAATATTATATTTATCTATAATAGCATATTGAAAGAAATCCTATCACATTTCTAATAATCTTCATTACAGTGAATTTAGTCTCTATATCTCCTGAACTCAGTCCCTATTAAAAGCTTTTCCTGTAGTTTATCACCAGGTTATTTTAAACCACTTACTTTCCACTTAATTTTCCATACCACTTCCTAGTCTTCTAGTCATATTTCCTCTTATTTTTATTGTACCCTGCTATTCTCTTAGCTCACTGCCTCCATTTTTCTGTCCTCCTTTTCTTTCATCCATTTTCACATCACATGCTTTCTATTTCTTCTTCTAATCAGCCAAAAAACATACACTGGCACATATTGCCTCTCTACATTACAGTAATCTTACATTTAATTTATTAATGTATTTTATTTTGAATTTGTTAAGCAGGGTAGAGCACTGATTCCATTGGATCTATTTCAGTTTCAGCCTAGATACATGGCAGTATATACACACTAAATGACAAAATGCAATATATACTTATATTATGCATAATATATATTCCAGAGTTGGCTTGAAAGTATAAAGGCAATAGATGCATGACATTATATATAAAGTTACTGACAAAATACAACATAAGCGTGTATTATATACATAGTGGAAATCAGTGTTGTCATGCTGAAAGAATCACAAAGAAAAGTAGAGTCAGAGCAACGTGTGTAGAGGGAAGATGGAAATGAAGAGGTAAAGTTATATGATCAGAGAGATATTAGTTACATTCCTCCCAAGAGTCTTCTAATGTAGAGTAAGTGGAATGATTTTTGAGAACAGAAGGGATAAATTCCTACAGTTTGTGATTATTGACTGAGAAGGTACAACCTTTGCAGTGAAGCCTAGTTTGGGGGGTTTACAGGCAGCTGTATGTTATGCATCTCTGAATAATCCAGAGGCTAGTGGGGGAGAGCCTCATTTTTGATAAGGTTAAATTGCTGAGAGGGAAGCAGAAAGTCTGCACATTGTTTTACATGGAGACGGTAAGGTTTTTCAATGGTTTTGTAGAAGTGCTCATTTCTTGAGAAAGGAAAATGACATCTTCTTACTCAACCTTCCCCAACCTTCTTCTCACTTGGCTT